>NW_010429667.1:0-17675 GCF_000710305.1 Buceros rhinoceros silvestris | reverse complement strand
CAGCAGGAAGGTATGAAACCTGTGACTCATCACCTTGAAGATCATCACCTTCTATTCTCCAGCCACTGACTGTACCAGCCAATTTTGGAATTAAAATGTGTTCTGCAAAGTCTCTTTCAGGGGCGCATACAGGAAGCTGGTGGTTGTTGCACTCAACGTGCTCTTGGAGTTGTAGTAATGCAATGTTGTTCTCACCAGTGTCTTCATCGTACCGGATGTGTATGTGTTTCCTGCTAACTTGCATTATTTTCTCAGTTCCACTTGTTCCGTTAGGCCCTGTGAAGCAATGACATTTCACTGCTTTTAGGAATAATTTACCAGAGACCAGAAAACTCCCTGGAAACAATGACTGCCTAGTCATGCTAAGAAATAGGCGCAGTAGAGAACCTAAAGGTGCCTTTCTTGAAACTGCTGCAGTAAAGGTAAACTAGTAATATAACATCGACAGATGTTTAGTGCTGTGTAGAAGCATGCATAATACCAGAGGGAAGAACAGATACCCAACAAGAGAAGTGAATTTTGACATGAAACAAAAGCCACCTCTAAAGCCACCTGGTCTAGCTTATCCGTAGGTGCTGAATTCTGAATTGCATTTTAGAAGCAATTGTGTCTCTGCTTGGCTTGTCGCAGCTGTAGTTCTAGATCAAGACACTTAACTGAGATGCTTAAATGAGATGACAGTAAGTTTGCTTCCTTTAGCAGTACTTTTGTGCAGCAAAAATTACAGTAAGCTTTTTTTAAAATTAGCTTGTGGATACTAAAATGTGCTGCAACAAGTGAAAATGTGCTTCGCACCTACCAGCACCAACCCTGATTCCAAAATGGCTGTGCAGAAGGGCACAGTGGGCTGTAGTCAGTACAAAGTTGCTTTTTAGCAGCACTCCTCCGCAGAAGCCCTTCCCGTCCGAGTTTAGCAGCTGGACCTAAGAAAATGCAAAAAGGCAGCTAGCACTGTCCATGTGAGGTTGAGCGATGGGTCTTACGAATTGCTAGAAATACCTGCCAAGGAAATCTCTCATCACGTTTCTTCGTGGTTTCACTTATCAGATTATCACTGTCTTGAAGTCTGCCACATGCACATTCATCTAGCAAATGAATTAAAAAAATCAAAACCATCATTTTGAGACAACTAATACCTGCAAATACCTTTTTGCTTCCACCTTGACTTTGGGGTTTCTTTTTTGCACCAAGGAAAGGGAGAAGGACATTTTCTCAGTTGGTGAAAAGGGGAATAATTCGCTTGGCATCTGTGGTCTAATAGCTTAGCGATGGTGCCAGGCACTTAGTGTCATTACGTTAGGCTTGTGGTGACCAGATTTCACTGTGTCTGTAACTAATGAAATGAGGCTTCCTCTCCAGCCAACCATCAGCACAGCTTGCTTCCTTATCCTCGTATCCTGTGTATGAATTGTGCCGAATACCTGTAGCCCAGTCTGGACAAGGTAAATCAAGTTTTCCTTGTTGAAGCTGTTGCTCTAGGGATGTGCGTGCCTTTGTGTTCTGGTTCATACAGTATACGTGCTTTTCAAGTGGATCCCCAGTTATCTGCATTTGTCACACTTTCTGTTCACCTTGTGGCATGGTCTTGGGTCACATAAGGTTCAGGTGGAGCTAAGCCAGAAGACATCCTCTAGGAGCACACATAACATACTCTCGTTGCTCATGAGTGCTTCATCCACAGGACCAAAGTAGAGCTAGTCTGGAGTAAAGCCCACCTGAAAAGTGCACTGAGTGTGGACATCAAGCCTTCATCACCAAAAGTGTGGCTCTACAGCTCAACTCCCATTTGTCTGCCCTACTTGCTAATACAGACAAGGACCTACGTACACTTCTGTGGTTTTAGTAGATCTAGTTTATAAGGAGATGAGATTGAATGAAATACCTAGTAAGCTTCAAACTAATTAATACAGAAGCAAATGTTGCCCTTCACTTACTGGACCATCAGGTGCCTGGTCAGAAGCAATTGAACCTCATTCCCAAACAAACAGCCAGGTTTTCAGTGGAGTTACTTTTTGCCAAGAGTAGGAGAGGAAAACCTGGCCCGGGGAGTGAGGTGTAGGATGCTGTAAGTCCTCTCTGCAGGCCCAAGTTTAAACTCTGATCAAATAACGCTTCCTTTACCACTGCTGTGGCATCTTGGGTGGTGGACCCTAGATTCTTCCCTTTTCCGCCCAATTTGGAAGCTCAGTGATTTTCTCATCGCTTGCCTCCAAGCAGGCTGGTCGCATCTGAATATCAGATGGTGGCCTTCCCACCCCAGCACTGAGCATGTGCTCCCTGTACTTCATTGCTCTCACCTACCTAATGCGATGCACTGTTTTTTGTCCTTCCCGAGCTTATAGCCATCAGCACAGGAACAACGGTAGGAATTACTTCCTGGGTAGCAGAAGTGGTGACATCCTTCTTTTGCTTGGTGGTGGCATTCATTTTTAGCTAAATAAACAGAACAAGGGGAGGAAAAGCATTGGGACCAGTTCAGCTGGAGTATCCTTGAATAGCTTGAGTCCTCTTTACTGAGCATTTTATTTTCACTTGCTTTGTGTGGTGGTGGGTAGGTACTCAGTGTTTCTCACCACATTGTTTCTCCCCTTGTTAAGCAGAAACTGGAGAAAGCTGACTCTCTGCAGCATCCACAGACCCACTGCAAACTGTGCTCACCCAGCACCTCCCTGCACCAGACCATCTCTGAGTTTTGCGGAGCATTAGCCAAGGGTCATACTAGGCCTTCCATGTGAACCCATGGAAGGATGCCATGGGTTTTCTTCCTGCTCTCTTAAACAAAACAGCAAGTATCTGCAGCGGGGGTAGGATGGACCTGTTGCACGTGTTAAGGAGGCAGGTGTTCCTTGAGGAAGAAGGCAGCTAAAGCTTTCTGGTTTTCAGCAAAGACAAAGGCATAGCTCTTATTTCTCATGCTTGTGCTAAGAAACCTAAAACTGACAGCTGCCAAAGAAAAGAAAAGGAGTATTAATCACCTTTGAAATACGCTAGGTCACTTTTCCATAGATGAGCTAACACTTAAGCTTCAGCACAAAGCAGCAGGAGGAACAGCCATTTGATGGTGGATGTAGCTCATAGGTGGAGAGGTAGCAAAAAACCTCACATAGCGTAGTTCTGTAAGGCTCATGCTGAGCAGAACCAAGCTGGTCCAAGCTGTGTCACCTTCTGTGTTCCAGCAGAAACTGGTCACAATCACAACCTTTTTACAGAAAATGACCCTTGCCTTGTGTGAGCTGGGGCATCTCCCACCCCCGTGGACCTCGGAGCCAGCAGAAATACTGACTAAAGGGCTGGAAGTTAGAGCCTCTCAGATGTAAACATCTGAGAGATCAGGTGGTTCAGGGTGGTTTATGTGCCAGAAAGCATCTGGGTTTGCTTTACGGCTTTCACACTTCCACTGAAAACAGTTTGTTTTCTGAAGTCCCTCTGTCCTGAAGGACTGTCTTATGGGTGCGTGTGGCCTTGGAGGCACTGGGGTGGCTGGGAAGCCACCCTGTATCAGCCCTGGTTCTTGAGGCCACACACCACCTGGGACCACGGCAGACAAGCAGCTGGGCAGTGCAGCTGGTAGTGGCAGAGCTGCCTTTGGACCCCGCCCGTGAGGGGGACTTGCTTCAGCCCTTTTGCTGTGTCCCCAGAGAAGTGAGGTTCAGGGGGAAGAGGCAGCCTGTGTAACCTCAGGATGCCGTAATATTTTGGTAGACAGGCTGCACACACCACTGCTGCTCTGCCGAGAACTGCGTGTTTTAACCTAAACTATGATAATTAGCCATAGTGGGAGAGCTGGATGTGGTCTCCTGGGCACCAGGAGGGAAGCTATGCCTTACCGAAAGCACAGTTCTCTCCCTCGTAGCCCTCAGCACAGGTGCAGGTGTAGCCGCGAATGCTGTCCTCACATATGCCGTTGTGCTGGCAGGGGCTTGACGAACACCTCCTGCCACCTGAAGAAATGCCACAGGAGAGGGATGAGTCACCACCACCACTGACCCAACCTACACGGTCCCCTTCCCAGCACGTGAGCTGCTTGGAGAAGTGTTGCGAAGAGCAGTTTGCAAGAAAAACGGCTATGTCTCACCAAACTGCTCCTCAGGAGTAATTTTAGCCCAAGTCTTTGTTTACAGAACTGCTCTGCAGCACCTGGCAGAGAGGCTGGGAGGTGCCCGGAGTCAGAGCCTGCTTCTGGAGGATGGATGCTCTGCTTCAGGGAAAAGCACTGAATTACAGTTCATGCGCTCGTTACAAACGTAATATGGGACTGGTGTTGCAGGTCTCCTGTGTTTGGTCGATAACAACTGGATAAAAAAAGCTGGCATCAAAATTACACAGCAAGCAACATCAAAATAGGAGGTCATCTGTCTTTTACACATCTGTACAATTATTACAGAGCAGCACAGGCACTAGAAAGCTTGGTCTTTCTGATAAACCAATCATTGAAACCGGAGGATGTCCTCACTATGGGTGAAGCCCCAGGCAGAGCTGCCAGTTAACCTTCCAACTGCCAACTGAAAAGACTCCAAAAGAATTTGGAAGTGCTCTTGAAATGACCACTGCTTATTGTAGACATAAGCAATCAGAGATCAAGTCAAAAAAGCCTATCCCAGGACATGCTCTCAAACTTTTCTATAATTTAGAACCTCATTAAAGAGGTTAACTTCAGTCAGTGGGCTGCTGTATTGGGTGTTAGGATGGAAGGGTGAAAACTCTGCCTGGTACTGGGAAAAAACCCACCAATGACTATCTGCTCAGGTCATGGACACACATACCTTATGGCTTTAGCGGTACAAAAATACTGGCTTAAAGCAGTTACCACCTTCAGCCCTGCAGTCAAGGTGCCACCAGCATACACCCCTTCTCCCCACACACACCTGCAAAATTTAGGTCTCCCGAGGGGGGTTTTGGGTGGGGTAGGGAGGGCTCATCAGCACAGGTAAGCAGGTAGAGTTGAGAAGTGAGGACATCCATCAGCAGCAGTGGGTACCTGGACCTAGAGAAGGACTACACCTACAGCCTGAAGCAAGTTAGATGGTTTCAATCCTCTGAAATGCATGCTCAAATACAGGTAAGGAAGTGTCAAAAAATGTCTGGGCTTGGGTTCTGTAAGACTGGGAAAAATAATAAAGTAAACCTAGTGCCTAGTTTTATTAAAGGAGGAAAGAGAAGATTCAAGGAATTCTAGACAAATCAGCAGGATTTCTGTAACTAGAAAGCTATTGGAATGATTAAACTCTTTGTAAGCGCCCAGCAAAATAAGAAGGTGGTAAGTAACAATCTACTTGCATTTTTCAAGACAAAAGAATCCAAACCAATTAAATCTAATTGTATTATAGGATAAAGGACCTACTGGGGAATCAGTGTACATCCTAGAATAGAAATGTCTCAGGTGACGTTGTCGTTAAGCAAGCTAGGAAAACACAGACTACATGCACGAAACTGTTTGGAAAATGATGTTTAAAGAGAGATTATCAATAGCTAAGTTATTAAATCAATACCTCAGTTCTTACACTGTTAAATAAAAGAGGGTAAGCGTGGCCTCAGGCCAAGTGCCCTGACTGCATGCACCCACACTAGAGCAAGATGCCACTATGTCAGTTTTGACTTGAAGAGAGACCAAGGTGGAGCAGTACAAAACAGAACCAAAGAGTGAGCCAGCAGTTAGGTGGATGTTCAGCCTTTCTCCCCTGCCATCTTTCATTCACAACGCAGATTCACCCGCTGCACCCTGGACTACAGAGGAAAGCAACACACATACCAGAGGTCTAGAAAATGAGACTTTGGAAAACAGGATAAAAAATGGGTTTGTTCAGTGAGGAGCAAAGAAGCTGTGGAGATGCATGGTAACACTCTTCGAAACGTTAGAAAAGATTATCGCAAAGAGGGAAACATACACTGCAGTTCTGTAGGAAGAAGACAGGACATAACGGCTTTTAATCACAGCAAGGAAGGTGCCCTGAGGCCAAAGATAGTAATGTGTCCTGATTGTGGCTAAGCTTGTTTGGGTGGATCATTCTCAACTCGCTGCCCTTCTCCCTTCATAGACTAGGGAGGAAGCCTGCATGACGTGCTTAGTACTAACATCCAATGACTGAAATTAGAAGTTAATCCCACCCTCACAGGAGTAATGAAATAATTCTTTTCAACTTTTATATCACTGATGGGATTCTTCTATGTAACAGTCCCCTGGACTCAGTGTTTTAGTGGCTTCTGCAGAACATTAATACTGACTGCTGGCTTTGCCACCTCCTTATCCACTGTCTAAACCGAAGATTAGAAATTCATAAAATTTAAGTTAAAAACGAGATAAGAACTTAGGATGAGGCATACAGAAAAGAGGGAGGAAATAAGGCATAGTCACCATAAGTTGGTGCCCTAGGCTACTTGTTCAGGAGGCATCTAGTTACATTAGCCCCTCAGCTTTTATGTTTCCTGCCTTGAAGGCTGCCGAGAGATGATGCAGTGCGAGTGTCCAGATATTGCAGACTGCCCAGTAGCTTTTAACACCTATTTGTCTCACTCAGGTTTAAGCTCTAGGTTTGTCTTCCGGAGGTTTTTCTGGTACAGCTGTGCTGCTCTTGTATCAGCAAAGCAGGCTGCTTCAGGTGCCAGGTTGTTTCAGAACAGCCTTAAGTTCAGGAAAAGATAGAGCCTGTTTATTATGTTAACATCTATTCACCTTCAACTGTTACTTGCTTTGCAGTTTGAAATGTTTTTTCCTACTTACTTATTACTTTTTTAATCCTTTCACATCAACGTTTTTCCTCCTGTTTTATTAGAGACATGACAAACAGCTATAAACTGCTACAAAGTCCCATAAACCCAGCACTGGGCAGAATCACAATGTTCATAGTGTGATATTGCTATGAAGGAGAGAAATCAAGAGGCCAGCTTACCATAATAGGCATCCCAAAACATTTTCTGAAAAAAAAAAGGGAGAAATAAGATTTTAATTCACAAATAATATAATTTTCTATAATTATTTTGATAAAGCAAAAACATTACATGAGAAAATAGATACTATGGTTTAACATCTACACAGTTGCATGTCTGCAAATTCTGCCCTGCCACAGGATTTGCATCCTGCTCATTTTACTGTTTCCTAAGAAGTTATAAAGGAAAGGAAACACTTTGCAGGCAAGAGAGAAAGAGCTGGATGCTTTAGCAATCCGGCTTCCTGAAAAATCTGGTTGGCCATTGTCTCTTCAGCACACTGTGGCCTGGGAAGTGACCCTGTCCCATCTCGTCCTGTCCCATTTGGCTCCCAGCAGGTGCTGCTGGAGCCAGAGGTGTCCACGTGAAGTGGAGCTGCTGGTCACCAGCACTGATGGCTGGAACAACGTGCCCTGCTTTTCCCTGGGTACTGCAGCTGGCTCTGTCACTGCTTTCTCCAGGGGGACACCTCTCTCCACAACCTGTACCTGGTCTCCATCAACTTTCCACAAAGCACTGGGACCGCCCATGGGCAGCCCAATGGCTGTTTCCTCTGCTTTCCCTGCAAACACCATCTCCGGCCCAGATTCCTGTTAAAGTGTTCAGCATCCGGCTGTATGTGTCAGGAGGGCCTCTTGTATGAGGAGACTTGCAGCTGCTGACCAAGCGCACCTCTTTCTATAGGTCCACTTACTTGCTGGTGAGTTGTTTCACTCCATCCCAACACCCCCTTGCCCTTCCTGATCCTTAAGAGGTGCTGAAGCTGTAGTACTGTGTGTGGTCAGCATGGGACAACAGCCGTATACCTTCACACCATAAGGCACAAGATGTGTCATTTTCAGGAGGGGACTTTTAAAGTGTCAGAGCTGACCTCTGCATTTCCATTTTGACCACTGAAGACACCTGCTTTCTACCTGCTCAGGCGCAAAGTGCAACTATTTCACACGGAGAGAAACCCAAATAGAAGCAGCAGACTGTGGAGCTGTATTTGATAGTAAAGGACCAAGGCAGTAATTATTATTATGCACGCTGAAAAACAAAACACTTACAAGCATTTCATCATTTTCAAATACTTCTCTTGCTTCTTCATGTGTACATCTCTCTTCAAGGCACTCCCTTTCCAAGCTGCCTTGGAGGACCTCCTCCAACAGTAGTGAACTGGCACGCCTCTGTCGCTTGATAACATTGTTTGCATCATCAGCTGATATAAACACTGGAACATTGTACAACAAAATGCTAACGTCAATACTTAGATTCATTTCTGCACATAGATTTTATTAAGCAGACAATTTTAATCATGAGGGCTCCTGATTCAGGGTTCCTGCCACATTAAACTTATATACTGAAAGAGTCTTACTCAGCCCAAACTCTGCGGAGTCATGACCTTTGATTTATGGAGAGTGCCTGACTTGCTCCCCAGCAGGGAGAATTTGAAGCCCTTCCTGACACATTTTTTTCCTGCACCAGACACACAGAGCAGCACTGCCGTGGCATAGCCAGGAAAAGAGGAAAACTGTGATCATAAAGGCAGGGTCTATTTTGTGAGACTGCAAGGGGCTTTCAGACTCAACAGCAGAAGTGGAAAAGATCTCTATTAATTTATGATGATGGTTCCAAACCGATGCCCTTCAGTCCTAGTTCAAGGCGTCTTTTTTGCTCAGAAGCAAAACTGTGATGTGGCTGAGCTCTCGATCAAATCTCTCTTACGGAGAATAAATAAAAGCTACCCCTCAGCAATGCTCAAAAAAGTTACAAGGGCTATATCAACGGCTATATCATGCAACACCCTTTATGTGGAAGACACCATAATCTTTTTGATTTGAGCAAAGAAGAGGAGAGATCAAAGACATGAGAGTTATCAGGTTGTAAAACTCCTCTTTGCACTGATGCCCGCAGCAAAAATCTCCTGCCAGCTGGACTGCTGGTGCCGTGCTGGCGCCTGTTGCCTTTGACATTAAGCCCTATGTGGTTGTGTGTGTGTCAGCCCATATTTGTCAGTTCTTCTGTGCTTAGAAAGTAAACACACTGGGGCAGGGACTGCTTGTGGGGTTTGGTTTTCTTTTTTTATTTTATACAGTGTTTGAGGACCCAGCACTGCTAGGCACAAAGGTTGAAGTAATAACATTAGAACTGGAAGAAGTGACAGCAATAACAGAATTACTCTGAAACTGCATACAAATGCTTTGTTATGCTTGTGGAGGATATTTGATGAGCAACAGACCTGCATGTGATATTAAAAAAGAAAATCTCCATGACTGTTTTGCATCTTAAAGTGTTATCTGACACCCCAGGGCACATTTTTTGCAGTGCAGTAGTTCTGATGCATCCAGCATAACTGGCAGTGCACTTCTGCTGCTGCCAGGGTCATTTTGACCTTCTTAAACAGTGACCATCTTTTTCTTCCTTGCCCAGCTCCTTTTTTTTTTTTTTTATTGTCAGTGTACAGACCAGCCAGTCAGGAGAGCAATCTTTTAAAAGCCCTTTAGGGGAAAATTAGAACTTTTCTTTTTTCTCTCCTTTTTTTTTTTTTTTTTTTTTACAAACCATGAAGGGCAATACAGAAACACAAATTTCTTCAAGCTATAATAAGCATGCATCTCAGCCTCTTTCACAGGACTATTTTTGTTTCAGTGGCAACTAGAAGTATAAAATAATATTCTCTTTACTATATCTGGGGCACTCCTTAAGAATGATAAAAAAAAGACAAAATATTACCCTGAGGTAAATGATGGTACTTCACAATTTCATTGCCTCAGTTTTACTTAGCTATATGGAAAAAACCAGGAGAAATGTAAGGAAAACAAGGAACAATTTTCAGCAATGTCACCCTGGGCTACAAAGTAAACATGATACAAGGTAAAAAATTACTTGTGTTTTCAGAGGCACAGTAGAATAAATAAGAATTAAAGCTCCAACAAAACAAAGGCCATACCTTTCTGCTCTGTCTGAAGGAAAAGGGCAGAGAGAAGAAACAATATTGTCCAAGAGCACCATTCCATTGTTACCCTCGGCGCCTAATGGCCACCTGCCTGCATTCCCGCAGCTCCTGGGGGAGATGGCTGCATGAGGGATGTTGAAGTTTAAAGTCCAGCTGCTCATGAGAAAACAAAATCTCTAAGGGCAAAGCCTGGCCTCGATGTCAACACATGAAAAAACCCTGCTTAGTGGTGCAACAGTGCTTC
The DNA here is from genome assembly GCF_000710305.1 of Buceros rhinoceros silvestris. Taxonomy (NCBI): domain Eukaryota; kingdom Metazoa; phylum Chordata; class Aves; order Bucerotiformes; family Bucerotidae; genus Buceros; species Buceros rhinoceros. Next base: position 7,569 of record NW_010429667.1, on the reverse strand, counting down.
TTCTCTTAGTGCACTGGCTGAAAGTGGAGCAGGTTTGCCAGCTCTGATGAGAGCTGCTCCACGATTTCCGTATAAAACCTGGAGAAATGATCAGTATGAACGTTTCTTTGTACCATAGCAAAGCATAAGCTGGATGACGACTGTGGAGATCAATTTTATGACGTGGCTCTTTCATACACTGTCCCCACAAAACATTTGCCAAGGCTTAGCTGCACTCGTCAAAGCCCATCAGCTTTTGGAGCAACTAAGCAACCAAGCGTGGGATTTCCCCTGTAGGGATGTAGCTCAATGGATATGGCATTTTTCTTTTTCACTGTTAAGTTTCTACTGCCCAGTCATGAAGGAGAGCATGGGCAGCTTCCTGACTCCAGGATCTCGGTGACACACAGAGTCTGTGAGAAGAGGTGTAGGTACAGAGTGGACTGGAGAACCTCCCTCAACTGTGGTGTCATGCACCCAGCAGCCAGAGCTGCCCTCACATGTGGCCCAGGATGAGAGGAAGGGTAGACCCATTGGCATGTAATGGCAATGGTTCTGCAGGGAGTTTTTTGCCTCCCAGCACAGGCAGGCTGCTGGGAAGAGCAGGAAACCAATTTCTACGGTCAGCAACAATCAGTGAGAGGAAAAGTGTTTTTTAAATCTGAGTTAGAAACTTAGAGCCCTTTTGTGTTTTCATGTCATAAATTCCCAGATCTTATTTGAGTATGCAGTTCTTCTAACGAAGTATAATTGGTCTGAGTATTCACAGGTAAATCCCCAAATAAAACTTTACTTCCCATCATCTGCAGCTTTTAAAACCAGCTTCAGTGAGTAACGAGGCAGGTTAGTGAAGCAGATCTCGTGCTTCAGCGAGGCCAGTCCCTTCCAACCCAGGGCTGATGTTACAGCTCACATCACAGATGCTACTGCCTTCAGCAAACAATTAACCTCTGCATTAAAACTGCAATGTAGGAGGATTTTCCTTCAGAGTATCTGCAGGGATGTGGTTCCAGAAGTTCACTTGGAGTTAAAAACCTTCTAATATCAAGCTTGATTTTAATCACAGCCAATTCATAATATTATGTATTTATTTCCCCCTCCTTGATATTTCTGCAGAACTAGTGAAGATAGCCTGTCACCCTCTTTGGATAACAGTGTGTTGAGCTTGATTTAGTAAATTAGCTCTCTGTGCTTTCCTCAGTTCCCTAGGGCCACCAAACTCCACTGTACCTGTCCCAGCTGGGGGTTTCTTGGATGGGAAAAGTGGGGCTGTTGCCAGTGGTCTCATCTGGTGGGTGCTGGGGGACTCAACCAGCACCTCGTGTGCTGAGTTGCTGCTGTGGAGGCTCACCTAGCCCTCCTCACCCTGCACAGCGGCAGCTGCATTGCTTTTCCATACTCCTCTGGCCAGCTCTCCCCATGGCAGCACCTGGCAGTGATGCTGCAGTCATTAATCGCTCCATGGACTTGCCTTTACGTTTCTGTGATAAGGAATATTGCCCTGTGCATATGCTCCCTTTGGCATGAAAAATGTCACCACTTGATGTCAGCACCGTACTTTGCAGAACCCAGCAAAAAATGCAGACCTGCAATTTTCCCACAGTGTACTCAGTACCTTACAGCACCGACTTTGCTTTTTCTGTATTGATATCAAAGCAGCAGGCTTTACAGTTTAATTTTCATATTGCTATGGAAAATTGCTTAAAGAGAGGGACTTAAAAGGGCAGTCCTTTCCTCACATCCTTCTTTATGAAGAGTTGCTGGGATTTCTTTTTCCATTTCTTTAATTACCACAGTGAGCACATGGAGATGTGTTTCGTTAAAGAGTCCTGCACCTGATTTCCTGCAGCCCCACTTAATCCTCCTGCTTGAAGGGTTACTCTTTCCAGCATGAAGCCTGCATGCAGTATCAGATACAAAATCTGAAGTTTCTCAGGATAGAGTAACAGAATTAGTTGGTCACGTTTTAGCAAAGTGTTCCCATGGAAGTTGTCCATGCAAGCCAGTGCAGCAAGCCAGGGGAAGCAGGTTTGCAGACAATTTGCCTGGGTGGTGATGGGGCAGTGATATGGACATGCCAGTGCCACTCCCCTCATGACCCTGGATTGCTGTCAGCTCTGCCACAATGAGTATGGCCGAGGGCACCTGTCCTGAGGAACTCTTATCACATGCTTTTTGGAAATACACACCTCAGAGAGCAAAAGGGGACAGCAATTATTTCCCAGAAAACATCACTCCCACACTAAGCAAATAATGAAAGCTGATGGCTGGGCTTGCAGCCATCTTTCTCCTTGGGGGTGTCCTCCTGCCAAGTGGCATACGGGCACAGCAGTCAGTTGTGTCTTGTAGACACTGAAGATGATTCAAGGTGAAGTGGACCGTGGTGCACCTGCCCCATGGCAGGAAGTGAAGGCTCGCAGGAGCTGCTCCAGCCTCTCCTCTCCTCTGACGCTTTGAAATGTAAAGAACCCCCCTAGTTCAAGGTTATTCTGCTCTGAGAAGTGGCTCTCTAACTGTTCACTACAGGACATCTCTAAGACAGTCTGGACATCAGGTTACACCTTCACAATAAACTCACATGCTTCATTCTGCTCACTACTCCCATTCCCACTGTAACACAGTTGCGTTTAGCACAGCAAGAAGATAGGAGGAGTCTGGGGTACAGCAAGGACAGCATTGCACCCAGGTGCCCTGTGCCAGTCACCCCCACTGGTGGCACTACCCACCTACACCCTCACCTTTCAACAGGGAGAGCATCTTTCCAGTCTACATGGAGTTAACGGAGCTGCATTACCAGCCACCCTTCAGACAATGCTTCCAGCTCGTTTCAGTTAAAGCCTTTTTTCTTCAGTGTGGCAGAAGAGAAAGGTTGGTAGATGCTAAATCCCAGTCACCGAGGTGCTCTTGGTGAACTATTCCTTGTTTGTTTTTTTAAAGGCTCCCAAGTCATATGTGTTGACCCCACTGATAACATCTCAGAAGCTGAACAGGTTCCTGTGACAGCAAGAGAGGCGCCCATCCTCCTCAGAGGGCTTTCTCACCAGAGGCACAAAGACCTTCTTGTATCCAGAGGCTCTCTTCCAGCTCTAGAGGTACAGCAAACCACAGAGCAAGTTCTGAGCTCCTCATTACCCACATTACTCCTCATACCCCACACAAGCTCAGGACCAAAGCTGAAACCACAGGGCTGATAATTGTGTGGGTACGATTGCAAGGGAGGATGTTTCCTCAGAAGCTCCTGCCTGTGTTTTCAGGGACAGCGGCTCTAACACTAGAATCCCACAAGCAGCTTTATTTTTTCTTGGCAAAGCAAAAACCTCACAGTTTGTGTTTCAGGAACACGCCTCTGTGCAGCAGTGTGACCTTGTCAGGCACAAAGGTTTGCCCGATAGCCCAAGAGACACCAGAGCACGTTTATTCCCATCACATTAACATTTTAACACACACAGCTGTCTTGCCCACAAGTACTCTGCATTCCTTCAACACAGATCCCTCAGGCCTGGAGATCCACACACAAATCCATCCTTAATCAAAGGAGACAGACAGGGAATCGCTGGTGATCAGGGAAAGTATCTCCAGCTGAGCTGTCAACCTTACTCTTTAAATCAGACTTTTAACAAGGACTGGAGCACTCTCCATCTCAGTGATTAACTCAGGGCTGAATATGAGTTTAGCTGCTTCGTTTTTCACACAGATTCCACCTCCAGGTTTCAGGCAGGTGCAGAAAGAGAGAAGACAAGAACAACTAAGAGAAGCTTGCGAACGGTCAGACTCCAGCAGCCTTTGAAGATAACACCAAAGCCCAAGCAAGGGGGGTAGCCCACCTCTAAAATAAGAGCCACCCACCACTATATATTTACAGAGTGTCAAAAGCAACACAGCAAGCGGTCTGGGAGCTGATAGGACCCAGCTTGTGAGCACAGGAAAAAGAGAGACAGTAATATACACCTATACTTTTTTTGGCAGGCATTGTCATCTGGAAAACAGGGTTTACAAGTTTCGTGTACAGAGCAACCCTTCATGATAAACATAATTTGCACAGAAATACATCTAAAAATAGACATTTTGTGAAGCCATAGGTCTCACCTTACCTCTTGGCTTGACAGATTCCAGAGCTCCTAACAAGCCCCAAATCATCCATGGGTTACAAGGGACTCTCCAGCCACGATTGCTGTGCAGATCTCTAAGCTCAGTCAGAGAAATGGAGCAAATCACACTGCTGGATTTCTGCCTGGACACCCAGACCAGGACGCAAGTGCTGCCGGTTTGCTGGATTTCAAACTGCAGCGGGTCTGACTGGCAGTTCAAAGTCTCACCAATGAGATCCATGAATGATTAGTAGGTAGACTGATACCAAAATTCCTACCATACCTGCAACCATAATCACTGCTGTAGCAGGCAACGGCCTCCAAAACATCACCTATTTCACAGCCTCAAGAAACTTCTCTGTGGGGCTTCTTCACACAAGAAAGTAGTTGGGTAAGGAGGAGACACACTAGTTTGAACACCCACTTCACACCTTCTCCTAAAAGCCTTTTTTTTTTTCGCCTCCAAGAAGGGTCAGAGGGTTGGATGACTCCTTCCTACATCAACAGCTGAGACACACAGGAAGTATTTTAATCCTGAGGAAAGCATTAATTACCTCTTAGGAAAAAAAAGAAAAAAGAAAAAACCCCAAACACACACACAATTAAATCCACCCAAATATCACAGGGACTTCACCACCATGGCAAATCCTGTAAACATCACAGAGACAGCATTTGGGCACCAGCAGCACACCCAGTTAGCATGACCTGGGAAGCCCCCAGCCCCACCTTGCCCCTTGGCAAGCATGAAGGAAGGAAGAGGACCAGCCACAGCAAGGGGACCCAAGGCATGACCCTGAATACATCCCAGTCTTACCACCGTTCTCCAAGGTTTTCTTCAAAAAAGAGCTCTGTGGTCAGCACATGGGTTTCAGATAGGCTGACACCCACGGGACACCTTGGAAGGGCCAAGCCTGCCCCTTTAAGCCAGGTTTCTGCCCTTGTGGCAAGGTCCTAAGAAATTTAGCAGGACAGCAAGCCTAGACACACGAGTCTCCAGTCCTCTCCAAGCTCTGAAGTGACCAGCTCCAGGATTAGACCTTCTTCCCAATAACCTCGTGGAACACTCAGTGCGTCACCCCATGACCTTTGAGTACCAAGTCCCAACGACTGCCACGGGGCTGTAGTCACCTCCAAGTCCAAACGTTTAATACATTTGATTTGTTGTTCTGCAGTGGGCAGCTGGACCATTGACTTTATTTGAGACACAGGCAATTTATGATGAGGTGACCATCAGCTCAAGAGATTCATCATTACAACATAAGTGGCCCAAGATATCATCTAGTAGAGTGGCTCAGAAGAATGCTTGGACATTGGACAGGTACAGCCAGTCCAATACATCTTTTTTAAATGGTACTCACAAAATACCAATTAAAGCAAACTCTAGGCTTCACCTTGTGCTATTTCAGTCAGCTGCAAGATGCTTTCCCTGAGCAACTTCTGCAAACGTGAGCCTGAAACTCAGCATGGCTAAAACCAGCCGAAGAGGTGGAGCTGGGTGGGAGCCGTGTTTGGACTGCAAGAAAGAAACAAGGAACGTTGTTCTTGTATGGCAAGAACCTGATGAGGTAAACAGGAGGTTGTCTTGCAAGACAAGAAAGAAACCAAAAAGCAATTAAAGAGAGGAAGGACTGGACAGGGGATTATAAAACCTTAAATCTGTCAGACTAGGGTTGCTCAAGATGGGCGGGACTTTGGGAGCAGCACTGCGCTTGCTTAATAGGCTGCTGAATATTACTTTCTCCTCCTAGGGGAGGCATAATCTCATGATAATGAGACATGCTACGCATGAAGTAGCATGATCTAGCATCACCTGTAACATGTAACAGGCATGACAGGTTAGTCTGTAAATCTTGGAGTACCCAGCCAACGGGGAAACAAGGTAGGAACTTTGCGGCCAGGAATAGGGTATAAAACTTCATGTTTGTCTTGGCAGATTGTGCTTTCTAAGTTAGACACCTGCCCTTGCACGGACGTAATAAAACCAAGTGCTTCATTTTGGGGTCTGACCTGAGTCTCTTTTGTGAGGTTTGGCTCGTTTCCTGCAGGACCCTGCTGAGTACGGAACCCCCTGGGGCAGAGGCAGCAGATCCACAGGCATGGGGGAAGTCTCTGCAGGGGAAAGCCCTGCCCAGAGCTGGTGTCTCACTAGCAGAATGGGAACGGGGTCCAAATTCATCCTGCAGCACGTGACTTGGACCTCTGTACTCCCACCTCTCTGTTAGCTGTTGTGTCTCACCCAGCCCATCTCCTCTGTCTTTGCTATTTTTAAATCCATTTCTGTTCAATGATCTCTCTTCCCACCTTGCAGCCCCTTTCCATAAGCTTTGCTAGAGGAAGAAACCCCCGTGGAGCTGAGGCAGCCTGCCAGGGGACTGCAGGGACAATCCTGCAGCCACAGAACCCCTTTAACACACAGTGTTGGAGCCAACGTGGAGCTCAAGAGTATTTTTGAGTGATGCCAGCAAGACTCTGCAAATATGTGGGAGGCTGGTGACGGAGCTGGAGCCCAGATTTGTGCATCACCCCAGGTACAGTGCTGTTTGCCTCCCTCTCCTATCCCCATCCCACCCTTCATTCAGCAGAAAATAATTACCAATACCTGCAGACACACACTAAAAATCAGCACAAAAAACCACCTCACAAAAGAACATTCACTTTTCATAGAGCTGACCCTGCCCAAAGACCAGACAGACAAAAGAGACAGGGTCCATCACAACGTGTAATAGATTCAGCATGCGAAAACACATGACGAACGAGATGGACACGAGCACGGAAACATTTCCTGTTGCCACCTGAGAAAGTTTGGATACGCTTCAGAGGAGCACACCTTACCTTGAAACCTCTCCTTGGCAGAAATCTTACACAAATATTTAATTATCTATGAAAACAAGGAGCTTTTTTTCCCAGGTTATTGAGCAATGAGAGGCTAATCAACCAAATACTCGGGCAGTTGTCCCACCAAGAGGAAGTGGGAGAACACAGCGGTTCACTAAAGAGGGAAAAGCAGCAGAGTGAAACACCACCCTGCAGCTTATTGTTATTTTTTGTAAGCCAAGACAAGCATTAAAGTAGCTGTATCTAATCACTGTTCACAGAGGGGCTGGCAGGCAACAGCAACTGCTATAAACAGCCTATTAAATCCCTTTCCCCAGCATCGCCCTTCAAATATTCCTACAGCGGTCCATTAACCACCGGCAGCGCACTCCGCGGCAGGGAGTAAGAGCTGAAAGGGGAGTAGTTTGCTTGGGCAAGAAGAGAGAGGGGTGAGGTGCCTGGGTCCCACATGCATACGGGATGTTGCGGCCCTGCAAGACCTCCCTGGACCCCTGGGTGGGCAGAGGTTGTCCTCTCCGTGCCTGTTTTAGCGTGGTTACAGCAGCAGCTCCTCATTGGTGTAACACTGCCCTCTCCTGAGCAGAGGGAACTGCTGAGCTGCACACCCAGCTCAGCACGATGATTTTGGGGAGAAAACAGCCCTGAGCAAACACCCTGCTACAAGGGG
>NW_010429666.1:0-7774 GCF_000710305.1 Buceros rhinoceros silvestris | reverse complement strand
TTCGGTGGGGAGAAGGAATGTATGTGTGTGTGTATATATGTATAATTATGTATTTATTAATCTCTGTCTTTCTCTCTCCCCTTTCCAACTGGTCCTGTCCAACTTTGAATGACTGCTTTATGGGTCTAATTGTGGTCACTATGAAATGCTTCTATTTACATCCCCTCTAAGTCAAAACCCGTGTATCACATTTTTTTTCCTTCGCCTAAACAAAAGCTGAGAACAAGCCATAATGAGCTGCTAAGCTCTTTTTTATGTAGGGTTCGGTGGGTTTACATTCCCTCCAAACCTGTGTCATTGTGAAACCTTTTTGGTTATAACAGCCTCATAGTTTTAACCCATGACACTTTCACACCATTATAGTTAAGGGTGATTCACCTACTACCATTTCTTCCTTTAATGTAGGCTTTTTATCTGGAAAAAACGTATGTAATCCTGTATTAATCCTTGGGTTGCGAGCCCCACAGAGAGTAGCTGAAGTGAGAACAGGCAGAATTTGTAAAAATAGGATGAATGAATAAAACATATGAATGAATAAAAGTAATTTCCAGGTAAATTGAATTAATTACTACATTTTAACACTGAAGTTATCCTTATGTTCCTCATATATGAAAGATACTTAACTGTGGTATGTGAATCAGGTTTAGAATAACAAAGCATAGGAAACTAAATACGGCACTTCAGTAATGATTTGACTCTTGCCTACAAAGAGGAATACTGTGCCCTACTGATATAATTGTGAGCACAGTGTGAGTGTGTCTCATTACATCAACACCATTTAACATACAATAAAACTCCACAGAGCAGAAATAATAAGCTGGAGTGAGAATGTGAAGGGTAAACATTAAATACTTTCCACTTTATGAAAGGAATATTGAGGTACAACACAATTATTAGCTTCTTATCACACATGCAAAGTGCAGAGAGATCTACAGATTAAAATTTTATATACTCCTCTGAATATTATTTTTGCTGTTATTATTATCACTTTATTAACAACAAGAGGACTGAAGTATTTTAACGTTACAGATAGGTCACAAGAGAGCTTGCCAGGTCAAATTGTAAATAATTTATAAACAGCTTGCATGGAGAATATTGAATTAGACTGTATATGACATGAAAGGGATCCAGAGAAGCTAAATATATCCAATTCTATTGCAGCTACATAAAATATCATTCTAAGCCTATGTCTGCATTTTAAATAGAGTCCCAAAGCTAGGTTTGACACCGTATTTGCAGGCCATGCGCTGTTGAATCACGGATTATTAAATATGATGTTTAGAATGGAGTGGCTTCTATGCCCAAGGAAAATTACTTGGGAATATGGCTTGTGGTTTAGAGTGTTCTCAGGAAAGGTCATTCCAGAAACATAGAAGGTCACTGGCAAGCATAGCCATCCTATTTCCATATGTCTGACTTGCCTTGCTGTGATAGGTACAACTATACACTCACCCAGCTGCTCACTCCCTCCCCAGCACGTTAGGTGAGAGAATCAGAAGCGCAAATGCAAGAAAACTTTTTGGTCAAGATAAAAAACAGTTTAATAAGCAAAGCAAAGCTGCATGTGCAAGCACTGCAAAATAAAGAATCCTTCCAATCCTTCCAATGGGCAGGCAGACAACCAGGTAAATCCTAGAAAGCAGCATCCCAGCATACACAGTTGTCACCTGGGAAGGCAAACACCAGGACCATGAATGCCCCTACTCTACTTCCTCCTCCTTTTCCTGAGCTTTTATTGATGAGCACATTATCATATGATATGGAATATTCTTTTGGTCAGTTCAGGTCAGCTGTTCTGGCTGTGCTCCCTCCAAACTTCTTGTATACTACTAGCCTACTCACTGAGGATTCAGAGTGGGAAAAAGAGAAAGCCTCGATGTACAAGCACTGCTCAGCAACGGAGAGAACACTGGTGTGTTGTAACTCTAATTTACTCACAAATCCAAAACACAGCACCATATGGGTTGCTATGAAAAATCCAACTTCAGCCCAGCCAGACCCATTATGCTTGCCCTTACAATAATGTAACAACATCACAAGAGAGACTGGTATGAATTCTTCCTAGGATAGCATTGGCTAGCCTCAGAGCATTCTGTGCTCAGAATACCTGAAGTCCACATCAATCCACTGATTGGCTTGGCACGATGGATTTCTGAAGACTAGCAAAACTTTCTATAAGCTGACGTCTTCAGGGCAAGTGTAGGTAAAGCTAATACAATTGACTGCGTAAGGGTACTGCCAGATACTGGCATCAGTAAAAGACATGGTTCTACTCATCTGTTGTACTCAACAGAAATGGTTGGTTGGCAGATGGAGTATACTTATTCAAGTTAAAGTGTGCATCCTTTTTGGGTACAACAAATGATTCTCCTGCTTCTCCTCTAGAAATGATAATTCAAATTCTATAGCCATGGAATTTGTACGTGTGTGTGTAAAACATGTTTAATGTAAATCTTCACGTTGTCATGTTTGTAGGAAAGAATGGTCAAACCAGTATTTCCTTAGATATTCTGCAGAAAAAAAAAAGGGAATTTCTTTCTCTAAAATGAACTGATGAAGCAGCCTTCTAGAGAATTAACATTTGAATTGGTAGAAATTATAATAGAATATCTCTTTCATTTTCAAATAATTCTAGCTTTTCATTTGTTCTGTGTATGCCTTCAGTTAAGCTATAGTTTCATTCAGATACTATACTATAATTTTCTAATATTTAATAACGTACGGGAAATAATTCAGATTTCTTTTTCTGTCTGGCTTTATTTATGTAGCAGTACAAAGCAGCATCAGGAATCTTAATCTACTTCCAAGAAAAGGAGTACTTTAATAAAGCCATGAGGTCAGAAGAAGTTGCAGGTCTGAGGATACTTGAAAACACATCATTAATCATCAGCTCTAATTTTGTCAGTTTCAGCATAGCATATGATTTATTTTAAAAGACATTGGAAGTATTAATTCTACAGCATGTTATAGGCTTACTTTCTAAACATCATAATCCTTCTTAAGTGTCTTTTATGCAAAAGGTTCTTTATGGACAGAAGAACATATTAAACTTCAGTATCAAATATCAGAATTTTGTATTATCTCATTAAAGTCTGGCCATTTCTTCAGAGGTATTCTTAAATTTTGAAAATTTTATGCTGCACTTAGTTGAAGGTGGTGTTAGTTTTTCTAAAAAGATGGATGAAAAGCTTGATTTCCATCTTTCATTCTGATGATTCTATGTTTTGGCCCAAAGTCAAACTTGTAAACATATGTCTTTGCTGGTGTATTTGCAGTAGAATCTGATTTGATTAATTAAACCCGAGTTTCTGTTGTTCTGTTGAGCAGAAAGGAGTCTTATTTTTGAAGCACACATCAGTAACCACAGATGTCTTGTAATACTTCATAAACAACTGATCCCCCTTTTGTGGACAGTACAAAGGCTGTGTCTGGTGTTGCAGATTATCCACCAAATTGAAGCCCTGTTTTAAGCATATGCCTAAATATAGTCTCATCCTTGCAGTATCCTTCATCATTGTCTAAAACTTACACAAAATGGTCTTTGGGGAATGCTGAGCATCAGCACTCTAAAGTCCTCTATGTTTGAGGATACAGCTCTTACATTGTATAGGGTAGGAAAGAAAACTATATATATATAAAGAAACTAAAATTACCAATATGATAAATGTGAATTCTTTTATTCTTGAAACCACACAGAAAAGAGATAACAACTACCTATTATTTGTCTTGTTTGAAACAAAATGGATAAACTTTATAACAATTTTTTCAGGTGCTTAGCTGCTTGGTTTCACTCACCTCGTTTCTTCAAGTTCCCTTTTGTGTGTGGAATGCAGTATATTGGATTGAGGATAATCTCATCTATCATTCATCATATCATTCATCATATGGGGTTTGATGGTTCATAAGGCACATTTTTTGGTAACTCAGATGAAGTACTCTATTTTTTGGTTTTGATATGATCTGATTCCACAGGAAATTTACCATAGAGGAGGAGGAAGAGTTTAAACGGATCCCTATCATTTCTTTTTGGAGAAAAAGGAGCAACATTATTTCTTGATAAGGTTGGCTTAATGCTCAAAAATAAAACAACCTGTTGTCTCTCCAGATAACTCGCAAGCTATTAGTGTGCAAGTTTGTAGCTAATGATTGCAGCAACCAATTTGCCAGTGCAAAATCGTTCTGTGATCTTAGTTATGTTTTTGGTAACTATTACATTTGTCTGTAGATTCATCTCACAGCAGTGAAGTAGATGCCACTCGCATCAGTAAAGGAATATATGATGAAAGGCTATAAATATATGTGCTCACATGGCCAAGAATGCCAGCAGCATCCTGGCTTGTATCAGAAATAACGTGACCAGCAGGAGCAGGGAACACATTGTCCCCCCGTACTTGGCACTGGTGAGGCCACACCTTGAGTACTGTGTCCAGTTTTGGACCCCTCTCTTCAAGGACATTGAGATGCTGGAGCGTGTTCAGAGTAGGGCAACAAAGCTGGTGAAGGCCTAGAGAACAAATCCTATGAGGAGCAGCTGAGGGACCTGGGATTGTTTAGTCTAAAGAAAAAGTGACTCGGGGTGACCTCATCACTTTCTACAACTACCAGAAAGGTGGTTGTAGAGAGGTTGGAGTCAGTCTCTTTTGCCATGTAACAAGTGACAGGATGAGAGGAAATGGTCTCAAATTGCGCCAGTGGAGTTTTAGGTTGGATATAAGGAAAAATGTCTTTACAGAAAGGGTTATTAGGCAGTTGAAGAAGCTTTCTCTTTTGCCATGTAACAAGTGACAGGATGAGAGGAAATGGTCTCAAATTGCGCCAGTGGAGTTTTAGGTTGGATATAAGGAAAAATGTCTTTACAGAAAGGGTTATTAGGCAGTTGAAGAAGCTTCCCATGGCTGTGGTGGAGTCCCCATCCCTGGAAGTGTTTAAAAGACGTGTAGATCCATTTTCTTCTGTTATTCTTACCTTTACCTACTACTTTTTAATCCCGAATTATCTCCTTTCCATATTCCCTAACCCACCCCTCCCCACCCAAGCTTTGTACACTACCCCATAGTTTCAGATACTCTTTTCTCTATTTTAGTGACATTTTCTTGTCCCATACTCATTCGTTACCTCCACTCTCAGACCTGCTCTCCTGATGCTTTTATTTTCAAAACCCCTTTCAGCTGTATACCAAGTTCAACTGAACTGGAAATCACATTCTCTTCTATAAAAGAACTTTCTTTATTACATAAACAAGCCTTTCTCATGAACCCTCTAGAAACTTGCTGAGCTAGCAGATAGCTTTAACTGAGTGTTCAAAGGGAAAAAACCTTACCCTGTATTTTGCTAAGTATGTAAAAATAATTATTGATAATCTAAGTTCACTCTAATGAATGTTTAAATTAAAAGAAACTGATCAACAGAGACCTTTTAAAAATAATCTGCAAGTGAAAACATGAATGTATTTGCTACTAGCAACAGGCTTCAGACAGAACTGGTTTAACACCAGAAGTTTAATGAATAGCAGGTTCTAGGAAAGTGCTGTAGAGTGATGCCTTTAAATTAGCTTTATAATCAGTCAGAACACATTTAAAAAGGATTTTATTTGCATGGTTTAACCATCGATCTTGACTTAAATCTATAATCTCTGGTGGGTTGGTCATTTCTCCAACAAAGAATTTCAGCACCAGCTGTTCAACCTTTGCTGAAGCTCTGTAAATTGATTGATCTGCCCCAGTTCACACCCTCAGGACATACTTGGTCTATTGGCCCCTATAATCCTGAATGACAGTGTGGATTATAGCATGCACAGCATCTGAATTAATTTGTATTTGTGAGTGGAATACATCCTGTAAGAACGCCTTTAAATTTTAAACCAAATTTATTGTTTATTAGCCCTGTGTACTACCAGAACAGTATTCTACAAACACACATGCAATTAACACATCCACATTCAAAGAAATTTACAGCCTAACAGCACAGTTTGGATACAAACACATTTTACAGCCCTAAGTTCAACTGTACCCAGTGAAAGGAACCTTCAGTGGCAGAGGGTAGAAGAAATATCTAAAAAACAAAAGATGGTCTTAACCACCAAGTGTATCATGTTCATCATGATGAAATTAGAAGAATGCCCTTCATTGTTTATTCTCTTGGATTTTTAATAATTGATCATACTAAGATACCTGGTAAATACTAGAACAATTTCTTAAGTAACATTGAAATAAATCTACATACTCTTATTTCTTATCACAGATATGGCATGAATATCATTACCGGTTCTCGTAGTCCCAGTGCATTAGAAAACAATGAAAGGATACACCTTTACATTAAACCCCAGTAAATAGTAAGATGCTGAAGATTTAAAATAATGATCATTTCTTTCCAATTTACTATCAATGGGGATATGGAAGATCAAGATATATGCAATAGAAGGTCTTATCATTTAACAAATCAGCATGTTCCCATGGAGACTGTTTGAAGTCTAAATGAAATCAAATGAGATCTTGTTATTTAGTCTACATGTGTATGTTCTATTTGTGATTGGTCCCAAAAAGTCATATCACAGGTATAATTTAGAACAGGAGTCCAAACACTTGAGTTCCAGTCCTGTGCTTGTCTTTCAAACAAATTTTCTTTACCTCGTTGGAATTTCTTGCTTTAATAAATAGGGAATAAAATTGCTGCTGATGAAAAGAAGTATGAAAAAAACTAACCTGAGGTTAAATAACAGTACCACAAGCAGACATTTATTGTATAGTCTTGTCCCTAAATACGTAGGTTGCTCCAAAAGTAATGCCTCCTGTTTACGACCTATTTCCATGAAAACTGCAACAGATACAAAGAGATCAGTAACACTATTCAATAGAGCAAATTCTCAGCTACAAAACACTATTTTTTGACACAGTTACCACCACTGGCAGTCCATTGCCACCAGTGATGAACAAGACCCTATATGCTGCGCATATAAAAATCTGCACCAGTGGAGATGACCCACTGTCACTGTCACCACTGCTGAATGTGCCACCCACCCCCTCCTTGTGCTGACACCCACTGTTTGGTCTCCGCAAATGTTCAGCAGCATTGAAGAATGTCAATAGGAGCAATTATTGCTGCATGGAGGAACTCAGTTGCACCCCTTTGATTCACATGCACTCCTATGTCAGACACCATGTTGTCAGACGGCCCCTCTGCTGCCATCAGCTCCTATTTATTTCTCTTTTGTATGGAAACTACAATAGACACAAAGAGCACAATGACACTGTTTGATAGACCAAATTCTCAGCTACAAAACACTATTTTCCAACACAGTCCCTACCACTGGCTGTGCGTTTTTGCCAGCGATGAACAAGAGCCAGCGTGCCATGCTCGGCATAAAAATCTGTACCAGCAGAGGGGACCCACAGTTTCACAATTGCTATGACAGTGTCATAACCCCCCCGCCTCACTGTGCAACACCCACTGTTTGGTCTCCATAAATGTTCAGCAAGTCTCGATGAATGTCAAGAGGTGCCATTTTTTCCACATGAAGGAATTCAGTGACACCCCTTTGCATCACACACGCTCCCATGTCAGAGGCCATGCTGTCAGACTGCCCCTCAGCTGCCATCTGTCGCACGGCAACAAAATTCAATGGAACATTGGTGGGAAGGTTCAACCTCTACTGCCACACCACCAACATCCACTTCTGACATAGTGGGCCAACATAATGAAATAGAAGGCATGACTTTCAGAGCAGCTGTCGTATATTAGAATTCTGTTTCTCTTCTCTTCTCTTCTCTTCTCTTCT
>NW_010429665.1:2604-7501 GCF_000710305.1 Buceros rhinoceros silvestris | reverse complement strand
CAGGGCCCAGGGCTGTCTTCGCGCACCCGCCTCTACCTCCCCGTGGCCTTGCGCCTCGTGCTGAAAGAGACGTCGGGTTGTGGCCGCTGCGGGAGCGGGGTGGCTGTGGGCAGGCCGTGATGAGCCCTCGCTGTCCCTTGCTGTAGGCGGACAGGGACTGAGGGCCGGTTGGCCGAGGCGAGGGGTCCCAGACTGCCTCAGCTTCTTGTTTGCTGCCGGAGTAGTGCCTGGAGGGGATGAGTACGCAGCTCAGTCCATTGTATGTAGATGGCGCCCTGTGACCCACCCAGTGAGGTGCCAGCGAGCTCCCCTTTCCCTGCCTGAACCTGGAGGAGCTACCAGAGTCCTTCTCTCTCGGGTGCTGGCTAACAGCTTGTACAAGTCATGTGGCAGCAGGACAGCACAAATGCACGCAGACAGACAGGATGTAACGTGCAAATGATACGCTCGTATAGGGCGAGGAAGGGTGCTGTGGCTGAGTCTTGTGTGTTAAATGTTGAATGCAAATTTGCTGTAAAGGTTTGTCTACTATTGAGTTTTAGCCTTAGAATTACATTATTTCTCAGATCTGTGCAGATGTCTTAAGTACAGATTCATTAATGATCAAAGAAACCTCATCCTGTGGGAAGCTCATCCCTGAGCAGTAGGTTTGACCTGTAACTCAGGAATTCACTGTTTCTCTGCACAAGCTACATCACCTTGCAGTCCCAGACTCCATCATTTGCTTCCAGTCACACCAGCTACCCCTTTCCACTCTATTTTTATATCCCACTCAGGTCGGGGTGGAGTTCTGTAGCCCCCTCATCCACAAAAATGCATTCAACACTACTCCACGGATGGCCCTACAGCTGAAAACTTCCTGCAGCAACAGGGCAGCCTTGCCAAATGCAGTTTAGGAAAGTGAGGAAACATCAAGCTGCTCAGGCTGCCTGTGACCCCACTTCCTAACATTGCACGGTTCTCTGAGCTACTACAGATGTCAGCACCAACTGAAGCAGATTTAGGATACTGGAGTTAAAAACCCTCTCCAGGCATTAACCTGAGAAAGATTCAGCAAGACTCAGGATTTTCTGCTTCCACAGCTGAATTCTCAGTCTCTTGAACAAGCAGATAATCAGGGCTGAAGCAGCTGATTTCTAATACGTGGGGCTTTCTTACCCATAAGCCAGATGCTTCATATTGTCTAAGTATGAGAAACCAAGGGAAGAAAATTAATTAACTAACTTTACTGGACATGGCTAAAATAATTTCTATTTAAATGGGATTTTATCCTTTATTCATCAAAGTTCTTGTGAAGAGAAGACATGTTCCCTGCCAGGATGTGTCATAGATGATATGAAACTCCAGACGCTGGGCCAAGTGATCTTTAGCGCTCAATTACACCTCCCTTTGTTATCAGTCCACATCTAGTCCACCTCCCAGTCAGCTCATACCCAGCTGACATACATCGAAGGGAATCCCCACTGAAGGGAAATACTAGCTGTTTTAGTTCCTCTTTTATGGTTTTTGTCCAGTGGGAGGTGGGGAGGGGTATAAAGAAGGGAGTAAATCCTAAGTCAAAGAAAGCAGAGAAGGCTAGCAAAGGAGTTAATATATGCTGCTTGAGCTAACATGGGTTTAAACTCTCCTCGCTTATGGAGGCATCCAGGAAACCGAAGGCTGCAAAGATCGGTTTAAACAGTGAAAAGCAGCAAATCCTTTTCAGTGCTTCTTAGATCTACAGATTGCTGAGTCTCGTTTTGAACCCCAAGGAACATGCAGCATGGACAGAAATTCATTCTCTGAGTAACATATTTAATTCTTAATTCTTCTAGAAAATTTTCCTCTGGTCAAGTATTGGCTGAAATTACGAAACCACAGTTTTTGTGCTTTAAAGCTACTTGCATTACTCTGATTAGTTTGCAAGGGTGAATTCCTGCTCGTACATTACTTTATTCAAAGCCAATGGAAGCTTTGGCTGCCTTAAGGATTATGGGTTAAGGCCCTACATTTGTACTGTTGTACGCCACTGTATGACCTAAATGAGATTAGAATAATAAATCCTGATTTATTATGAGGGCTTTATTTAGACATGTTTTGAGTATGAGGTCTGCGTCAGGATTAATGGTGAAATCAAACATGCCCAGGCACAGAGAAAGCCCAGAAATTAAAGGACCTTTTTTTCCCTTGAGAAAATTGGTTCCCAGCCCTCTCCTTGGCTTTTGCCGGAGTTGCTAAATGTTGAACGGCACAGAGATGCTGGATCCCAAAGATAGTGACGTAGTCCATGACTTGGAGATGAGCCCACACCAAGTGAAGGATGGAAGTATCCCATCAGCAGTATTTTGCAAGGCTAATTACTCATGCTCTGCAATGCAGTAGCATTCAAAAAGCTTCAACTATAAAGTTTGCAGAATCCAAAGGAAAATGAGAAATTACAGTTTCAGGATTTACTGGCTAATTCATCCATCATGCTGAGCAGGCACTAGTTTAGGTGCCTACCCTATGTAAATCAGATTCCTGAACCCGTTTCAAGGGAATGTCCATTCTTTTCAGTATCCTGGTGACCATCTCTCATCAGGAAATGTGACAACTTGTCATGCAATGCACCAGATGGGAATGACATAAGTATTAGATGCAGAAGGTGTGTGCTTACACCACATAGTGAAATTTCTGTATGCTAATAGCCACATTGCTAAAGGCTTCAGAGGAATTTGCCTTTCCAAAAAAGTATTTACATTTAAATGAGTGGTCTGGAAGGAGTTGCAGTCCTGAGCTGGTATTTCTGTGGGACACAAAACGAAGAAAGAGGAGATGTAAGTGTTGTGAGGAGTTTGGGCGAATTAAATCATCATGGATTCCACATTATCTCCATCTTTTGTCTTAATTCAAAGAGTCTTCATACTCCCACTCTCCACCACTAGCTGACAGATCTTGTTCAACAGCAGATTTCTGTCCCACTTGTTTTTTGAGTAGAAATAGCAAGAATTATTTCCTTCAAAATGGTGTTGAATTTTGTAATCATAAGCCTCATGGAGTACAGAGCAAAAGAAAATGTCGAACCAGAATACCATTTTCTTTTTCTTTGGTTTGGCAAGAGGCCTGCATATCTGGCAGCCTCTCGTGGTATGTCTCGGTTGGGGTGGAACTGGATGGAGTGGCCTCTCACAGTTTTTCAGATAACTTCAGGGAAAAGCAACTTTTGAAGAAAGGCAGTCTGTAAGGTGCAGCTATGATACTTTACTCAGTACTTAAGGTTTAAACCATGAGAGCCAGGTATTTGTAGAAACTCAATCCAAGAAATCATGAAATCTCAAAGGAATGAAAAGCCTGCCAGTGTAACTGAGGACAAGCTCTCTGGACTACCGAAGTATAAAATCAAAGATGACGATGGTTCAGTATCTAACAAAATCTTTAATTATTTTATTTTCTTCACTTCCTAGGAGTGCTCTTTTCTTCAAAACCCTTTCGCAAAGGCTTTTTGAACTCCACATTAGTGAGAGTCATTAGGTGCAGAGTGTGTTAGCACATATTGATTTGCTAACAGTCTCGCCAGCAAATTCATTAACTGCAAATGACATGAATGATCGATTTGTCTAGCCCTCTCTACTCAGGAGCAGGGCAGCAGTCAAACTTGCAGAATCCAGACACTTTATGTTATCTGCTTTTGTTCATTTCAAGTCAAATAGCAGTGGGGCAGCCTAGATAAGCAACTTTTTGAACCCTCGAGCTCCACTCAAGTTTATTCCTTTGGACGATGACCCTCAGTAATACAAACAGATCCTCTGGAATTGCCCAGCGTTCCTAGACAGCAGCAGGAGTGTGCTGAAGGCCAAGGGGTGGCTGAACTTCTTAAGTCCTGCAGAGCTACATAGGAAGTATGGTCTATTGAGAAGTTTCTTGTAATGCTGCAGTGCAGACTTTCCCACTGGCAAGGACACGTGTCTGTGACACAGTCTGTGCGACCACTGTTCTTTGCTGTCCTTTGGCAACACATGACCCAAGGAGCAGCAGCTTGCTTTGGCTGTTTCCACTGTGCTGGCCCACAAAGTGGGAGTTGGCAATTGCATCCACAGGGGCACTGAGGGCTGAGTGGAAATGGATTCCTGCTTCTATGTACATTTTATAGCATACTTCAAGCATATGGCAGTCTTAAAATCCTGGTGGTTTTGCTGATGGCAGGTCCCGGAAGCCTTCACCCTCATTTACCTGGTTAAAGTCTTATAGCACAGGCTGTGAAGAGTTGTTATAGGTCACTGATAAAAAGCAGTAGAGTGCTTGTGACTGCCATGGGTTAATGTTACCCACAAGCATAGTCAGAAAGTTTGTGCTGAGAGTACAGAGGTGATGTATACCCCCACTGAATTTATTATCACTGTACTCTGGCCTCTAGATAGTGCGTGTGTGCGCTGGGGTTGTGGAAATCGAGGGGTGTATAAGGCAGGCCTGTTAGTGGAACTGTGAAGGGTTAGGAAGAGGTTTTTCTTGTCTGCTAGAAGGAAGTATTTCTCAATCTAGGGGAGCTGTTTTCCTGGTCTGGGAGACGGAGCCTTCTGTAGTACGTATCTAAATACATTTTGTTGTGTCTATTCTATTTGTTATACATATTGTCTAAACTCCTGTCCAGGCCCTTTAACTTCCCCGTTGCCTAATGAACGTGATGGCCTGAGTACAGGCAGTTTCTCTGACAAAGTGGCTTCAGTGGCTGCTCAGTTTTCCATGTTCTACCCTGGTAGTGAGTCAATTTTACTTTTTTTTTTTCCTGGGAAATACACATGGTCTAGGAGCAGGTGCTAATTTAAAACTAAGTCCAAGGTTTTTTTATGTTGAAGCCATAATATTCTCTTTCTGTGCAAGCTATAACATGCCTCTCCGTACCTGTACAAGATTTTTAGTGCTTGGACATTTCTTACCCTCT
>NW_010429665.1:0-2474 GCF_000710305.1 Buceros rhinoceros silvestris | reverse complement strand
TCCCGTCATTCACTGTGTGTTCTGTGTATTTCTATACAGAGTCAAGTCAACATAGCCACTTGGTGCTGTGTATCACCCTGCTTCTGTAAGCTGTTTATCCAGGATTTACAAAGATGACTGCTCCTGGTAAGGGTCTTAAAATCATATCTAGACACCTTAATGCAAATGACCTAATTTACAGAAGCACTGAGAACCCACAGATCCCATTCCAGTCAACAGAGCTGAATTTGCTTAGCACCTTTGAAGTCAAACTGCTTATGTTTCAGTACCTAAACATGGATTTTGGAACATAGCTTTAAGGATTCAGTGTGGGTATTTTTAGGGAAGGAGGGGCTTCACTTAGAGATCTTTTAAAAGAACTATCCAAACTTATGTATGTTGTATTTATATTAATAAGCACAACTATAATAATTGTCTGTTTCAACAAAATACTAGTTCTGAACTCCTCTTGGGGCGAGGCATTAATAAAGGAAATCATTATCTCGGTACTCAGTGTCAGTATCTGCTTACCTGAACACTGAGTTCGTTCACTGCATGGACTCTTTTCACTAAAGGAATCTTTTTTCACGGTTCACCAGACGTGTGGGGTCCTCCTTGGGACCAGGTAACACGCACTTCTTGTGCTTACTACAAATGATAGAACGAAATTATTATGATAGCACAATAGAAGAAAACATGGCAGTGCTCCAGCCATAACCAGGGTGTCTTTTAAAAACCTTGTTATTTGACAGTGTATGGTGCTATACATGACCTAGAGATACATGAAGCATTTTCACCGCACTACAAGTGTCTAAACCACTCAGTTTCAGTTCTCACTTCTCACCCCTGTGAGTCAAACCTAGCAGCCTGCTATAGCACCTAATAATTTATAGATTTAATCCCAAGGGCACATCTGCACACTTCTGAGAAGATGTGTCTGGTCAGCTGTTGCCACAGTGATGGCACAAGTAGACAAAAACCAAGAAGAACCTTTAGCTGCATGTATGTTTTGGTGAATTTGGGTGTTTATAGGGTTTTTTGTTCCTGTATACGCCACATTTGGAAGCACATTTGATGTGCCTTTTCTCCCATTCTAATGAAATGTCTCCTGTTAGCAGAAAAATGAGATACTGAATGTGTTAGATTTGCTGTGCAAATTGTGTATTTCCTTATAAACACAAAAGTTTCTGCAATGCAGAGCTGAACTGTTACAGTTTATTATAGTGGTTTGAGTTTCATAATTCCTGATGAAATGCAGCTAAATAAACTACTTGCTAAACAGGAAACAAAACAAAAAAATCCTACAAAGATACAATGTGGCTGCCACTGCAAAAACGTCAGATACTTGCTTCTTGTGGAAAATTGAACTTTACTTAACTAATCTAAAATCCAGATAATTTTCCACAGGAAAAAAATAGGCAGTAATCCATTGAGAGGCTGCTGGATTTCTTTGTTTCCTGGGGATGGTAAAGATTTGTGCACAAACACCAGCGAAGGGCAGCTTTCTGAGCTGCTCCCTGCCAATTGCTGACAAAGGCAGTCCTAATGAATCATTCTGAATTGTGATCATGTGCTACCAGCCCACAGTGAGCTGCCAAAGAGGAAGTGCAGCTTGTTTTCTTTCATTTTCTTGATTCCTATGCTGTAGGAAGATGAAAGGAGAAGGAGGAGGAGGCAACGGCGGCAGCCAAACTTAATAAATAATTCTGACGATTCCTGATATCAAATGGAGGCCCCTGAGTGGGACCCACTGAAAAATGACACCCTTCCGCCGACCCTGACACCAGCTGTCCCTCCGTATGTGAAGTTGGGCCTCACCATTGTATATACTGTTTTTTATTCACTGCTTTTTGTGTTCATCTACGTCCAGCTCTGGCTGGTTCTTCACTACAGGCACAAGAGGTTCAGTTACCAAACTGTCTTCCTGTTTCTGTGCTTGTTTTGGGCCTCTCTTAGGACTGTGCTCTTTTCATTTTACTTCAAAGACTTTGTCACAGCAAATTCTCTCAGCCCCTTCATCTTCTGGCTTCTCTATTGCTTCCCAGTCTGCCTCCAGTTTTTCACCCTGACCCTGATGAATCTTTACTTCACACAGGTAAGCAACAGATATTTGGTTGATTAACTCTGACAGAATGGTAAAGCCTGATTTTGTAAAAATTATGAGAAAAATGTAATTTACAAATGTACCTTGGTAATGCAAAAAGCAAATTTCTGTTACTTAGTTGGGAATTTTAACTTTTGATCTATATGCAAGTGATCAGCATTACAATGAAACTGGAGCCTGGCAAATAATACATTTACTGTCTATTAAATGGGAATCTATTAATTCAAAGGTTGGGGGGAAAATGTATAGGAGACCTTAAAGTTGGACACCCAAAATACCGTTCTATTAGTTTTCTTTATTATTGTTTTTGTTATTAGAATTCATGAACCTCTGGCTTAGCAGTACCAATTTCTCTGTGCAGTCAGAATTGTAATTTCTAATTTTGTTGGCA
>NW_010429664.1:0-14052 GCF_000710305.1 Buceros rhinoceros silvestris | reverse complement strand
TGCTTGCCGCTGCAGCCACGCTGGGGACCAGCCGAGCCGCGAGCCGCGAGGGACCGAACCCCTCCTCGCCGCCGTTGCTGCTTCTGAGGAATTGCTTAGCCACCGCAGAAATCGCCACGTGCGCCGTGTGGGTCCAGACCCCTGCTTGCCCCACGCGCCCGAGAGTTGTTCCCTGCCTCCTACTTTTTGCTGCCACCGTTTTTGCATTCTGCTTTGCCTCAATCCACGGTCAGACTGGTAGGATTCTGCAAATTCTGCCTTTAAATGCGGTGTCTGGAAATTCGTAACTGCCGCGGGTTCTTTGTTCTGCCCCCCAGGGGAGACCACGTGGCCGCTGCCATCTTTGATCGCTGCCGCGGTTTGTTTGCTTTCACTCCCGACCCACGTTTAACCCTTGCCTCTTCATCCCGTACAAAACCCTTAATACCTCACGGGTTTTCTTTTGTATTTAATCCGTGTCTGCTTCCTGTGTTATTAAACTTTGTTTCAGTTTTCCAAAACAATCAGAGGTCTCACACATTCTTTTCTCTCTTCTCCTATTTCTGTTGTAAATAGAGAAGGATATTATGTCACCGGACTTGGCTTGCCTCGGCCAAACCGTTGACACTCACCTTTGGAAAATATCAGCATTAATCAGAACAGAAATTCTGCATTTTTATTAGCTCTCCTCAGAAAAGGTAATGTTTGAAAGCTTCATGCTTTAATAAACAGATTAGTCTGTTCCTGCTTTGTGGATGGAGAAGGTAAATCACAGACAAAGCGGCTTCTTTGAGCTTGCACAGAATATAATGGCAAAACTGAGAACAATGGCTTGGTCCCTCAGCCTTCTCTCTGTAGCTGCTGCTACAGAGAAAAATATCATGTTTTTATTGCAGAGATCACATAATATCCTGGGGATTTTGTTCTGGTTTTATTCTGGGGGGTTTTAACTCTGTTTTTTATTCTGGTTTTATTGCAAAGATCACATAATCAGAAACTGTGTCAAAGTGTCTCCCAAACCAGGAAGATTAGCTTAGTTCTGCAGTGTTAAATCCTGATTCATCTCAAACTTTCTGCTTACAAAAAAAGCCAAAAGTACATGCTGCATATTTGTATTGTTTTAAGGAGTTTGAAGTATCCAAATGTGCAGAGAAGCAAGGGCTAGAGATACAGGTGGATTGCACCACGTTAGTAGCTAACTCATTGATAAATAACATCCTTGAAGCTTGTCATTTATACTGGACCAGAACTGTTACCGATCATAACCAAACTGTTGTATAAACACAGCCACGGCAAAATATTTGGGAGAAAGGTTTGATATAATGGTGAAGTATATGGTGATCATGCGGTATCATTTCATTAAACTACTGTACTGTGATTAGTTCTCTCTGCCTGTCACAAAGGTATTTCCTATCACAAGCACTTAATTTTTAAGCTGTGTTTTTCTGATGCAGCTGTACAGATTCAGCCTCGCAATGAATTTAAAAATTAACCCATATAAGGTCAATGAACAAACCTCTTTTCCACTGACTTGTCATCTGCTGTATATGCCAAAATGATGGATAACTTTATGAAACACTAAAAAACAAGTGTGTTCATTTCATGGCCTTATGCTTTGTCTTATCTTGTCAGGGCTTCAGAGGAAAAATTGTATCTGGTTGCTCATGGATCTCAAAGAAGTAGGTTATTTTCTTCCTGTTGCCTTTCAGATGTGACTAGGTCACTGGATGCTGGTACAATCAGAGGACAGCCCCACATGTATCTTTTTTTTAAACAGTGCTGTTTCATTACAATGATAATGCTAGTATGGTTGTAAAATTAAAAATTATAGAAGTAGAAATTATTTCTGTCACAGCAATGGATGAAAATCCCAGGAGGAAATAAGAATAAAACAAAACCATGAAGATAACACAGAATGTAAAACTATTAAGTATGAGGGCTGCTCCAAAAACAATGTCTCCTCTTATTATGTTGGCCCACCACATCAGAGGTGGACGTTGGTGGTCTGGCAGTGGAAGTTGAACCCTCCCGCCAATATCCCATTGAATTTTGTTGCCATGTGACAGACAGCAGCAGAGGGGCACCCTGACAACGTGGCACCTGACATGTGTATGAAGCAAAGAGATGTCACCGAATTTCTCCATGCAGAAAGAACTGCACCCACTGCCATTCCTCAATGCTTCTGAGCATTTATGGACACCGAACAGTGGGTGTCAGCACAGTGAGGTGAGATACACAACAGAGGCAATGACAAGCAGGCTGACAAGCTTTTGTTCCCTTGATAAGGAAACAAAGAATAGTGGACAATACCTCCCATGTGAATTGTCACTATACGTTGCTTACCTGTGGTTTTGCATATTGTTCTTTCTTGCACTATCTGCAGCATGACTGATACGTAACGGATAACTGGACACAGGCATTGTGCAAGAAGTTGCAGTAGGACTTCGCAGGGAACTGAAGCTCGACAAGACAGAAACATTATCCTGTAGACCAGGAGGTGTGGAGCAGGGGTTCTTCAGAAATCCTGCCCTGCTCTGCATCTTGTAGAGACTTTATGAGGCACTGTGCAACAGGTTTTCCAGATTTGTGCAGAAACAAGTTTGCAGCAGCACACAGATGCATTAGCAATGGCAGTGGGAGCTTCACAGTCACTGGAAGAAAGATGGCACTGAGATGGCTTTACAGTGTGGACTCATCAGAGCAAAGGAAAAAGCATCAGTGTCCCACGTTAGCTGTGCAATCTGTGAAGCAGGAGGATCCAGGGACACTGCTGGAGCTGCAGAAGGGGTCTGAGGCAGGTGGCTTGCTGCACCTCTAAACACCATCTCAAGCGAATTGCCGTTTCTGGTCTTTAGCAACAACTCACAAGTGCACAGAAAGAGGGAAATCCAATCAGCACAGGGTAATAGCTATGGCTGTAAGTGGCTTACCTGGTAGGAGAGAAAGGGTAAGGTATAAGTATTCGAGTCCTCCCAAGGATCCTGAGGGCTTGTGAGTGGAGAGGTCCAGCAGCAAGCAACGAGAGTTTGGTTATGTGGAAATAACCAAAGAAATAGGAGGTCAACTCTGACTCACAGCTTAAGCAATAGTCTTACTTGTTTCAGAGCAGGACCCTTCTGCAGACTGAGCCCAGCCTTTGGTGTGGCCATTGGTAACAGCCAGTGTGTTACACGGAGCTGTGCCAATATAGGAGGAATTTTATAACTTCGGTTCTTTGATGTATTACACTTCCATTTCCCTTGTAGAAGAATCACGCCAGATAGATACATGTAAGGAGTAATGTGTGCATGAATGTACTCATCTTTCATGACCATGTTACTTCACTGGTTGTTGCTTTTGTTTATTGGTTTACCATCATCCCACAATTTTTTCCCATAGTCTGTAGAGGAACCCCACTGATTTACTTGAACTCCCTCCATGCTACTACTTTGAAGCTAACCTGCAAGATTTTCCTCCTTTGAATCTGCTCTGTGTCTGCCTTTGTCTTGATGACTCTTGACATATAGACAATAAATGGCAGGATCCAGGAGAAGTCCCAAAGAGTTCATGCTCTTTTCAAACGCAATTTAATGTTCTCATCCACAAAAAAAAAAAAAAGAACACTTTGACATACCCTGCTTAAAGGCAAGTTGCTGTTATTTTCTTCTGCCCCTCTTCTCCCTGTCTGAGTCTCTCTTCAGTCCATCATGCCCTGGGTTATAAAATCTTGTTTGAAACTTAACGGGTATTATTCTGATCCCAGTCTATGGTCCTCATGCACCACAAAGAAGCACAAATTCCAGTTACTGTAGTGGGAGTGTTCTGGATATAAAGGCCTCGGTATCACTGTGTTTACAAAAGACTTTGACAGGAGCTCGTCTGAAAGTATGCACGTCTCTGCGCTGAAGGGGGTGAGACATTTTTTAATGCCAGCAACAGGGAAATCTTTTCCAAAGCTTTTTCTTAGCTCTGCAGAAAGAGGATCCATAAGCAGGTTTGGGCTTGCTGGCTGAAAAACAGTCTCTGCCTTTTCTCCAAAGGCAGGCTGAAGTAGGGAATGTGATGGCATGGACTAAACACTTTATTGAATAACATTGTGGGGTTCACAAGCTAGTGATTTTTATACTTTTAAAACATTCATGATGAAACAACATGCAACAACTAAACTACAATACAGCAACAACAACTAAATTTAACAGATTTTGGGGTCTGCTGAGGTGCTCAAGTGGATGGTGCAGTCTTTCACATGTTAGCTTTGCTACTCGCTTGCACTGAAAAAGAGGGAGGCATTTTCCCCTTCTCTAGTGATTCGAGAGGTGAGCTCGTTCATTGCTTAAGTGACACAGACTTAAAAAATTATATAAAGGCATCCCTTTATGCTCAGCTGTAGCTCACTTTTATCCTCAAATTTTGCGTAAAATGAGTACTTGGTAGGATGCCTTTTCTACTACTATTGCTGTTGTTATTACTATTCTTTCATCATCTGTGGCTCGTTTTAGCTCAGAGGCACAGAGTCAATGAGAATCCGTTTCCCCAGCTCAAAGTTATTGAATGTCACTGTGTTAATTCTTAACCCAATCAAATAATAAGATGTATAATTAAGAAATTACGGCATTGCTTAAGTGTCCCCAGTTCTTTGATCAAAAGGTTTAATTTGATTTGAAAACATGCGGCTGTGTTGATGCCTGGGCCAATCAGTCTAGACTTGAGCAATGTGTGTGGGCCAGATGCAGAGTTTAGCTGCTCTCTTCACTGAAGTCACAACCCTCCTTTTTAAAATTCTTGAAGTGTTGGCAATGAGAGGAAGGGGTGTTTTGTTTTCATTTATTTGTTTAAAACTTGAGACGGCAGCCGGCTTACCTCTGATCATGGGACTTAGTCAGCCATTGCCTGATTTATCTGGTAGGACAAAGTGAGATTTGAAATGAAGATTTTCCTCCCCAAAAGCAATAAAATTTCAAAATTTAAATGTGAGGAATTAAATGCTGTTGGAAGCTGAAACCTTGGATGCTTTTCCCTCTGAATGAGCACCTAGTGTTGCAGAGCCTCTGTCTGGTGCTGTGTGCCCCAGGATATGTCGGAAGCATTGGACAGCAGCACGGGGAAGCCCCTGTGCATACTGAGAGCTGCCATGCCCTGCCATGGTTCCGGTCACACAATCTCCTGTGCCAAACTGCAAGACAGGGATGGGAGAGGTGAAGCTGTCTTATGTCCTGTTTACTTACCCATCTGCTTAGTTTAGCTTCCAGCTTCCAAGAGTTAACCATAGTGTCCTGTCCGGGTGATGGTTTATGTATTAGCAGATGGCACCAGGCCTTTTGAGGATCCCTAGTGTTCAGAGTCTATCTGCACTGTAACAATTACTGATGAAAAGAAAAAGCACCAGTTCTATGGAACATCCTTATCAGACCAGTATTGAGGAAGGCAGAGGGTTACTACATTCACAAGTCAGTGACTGAGGTTATGTACATGCACCAGCAAACATGACTCTACACCAACTCCACCACACGCTCTGGACCATCTTGCTCCTGGATGTCCCTTCTGACTTCAGCTTTCTTTCTCCTCCAGGGAAGAGCAAAGAGGTGTTATAGAGAAACTCATATGGAAGAAAAAATGTGGAGTGTTTAGTTCTGGTTTATAGTCAGTAACACTAAAACTGAGTGGTAGCTGTGTTGATGTGAAATATTAGAATACCAGCTTGAAATCTGCTTTACTAAATGGCTTGCATATGGGCAGAGTATATGTGATTTTAAGCAATTTTAACAATTCTCATTAATTTTTTCAAATAAAATGAGATGTGTTACCATGTTATCGTTTCTATATAACGATACCCTGTTTTCCTTGGCACTAGTGGTTTATAAAACTCTTTAGCTGAGACTTGTTACATTTTAATAATTAAAGCCGTATCCCTATTCTTTTACATTCCCACTTTATCTTACTTTTAGTGGGAGTTTTAGACACACAGACAGCCTGGTATGGAGCCCATAATAACAGTGAAAAATGTGAGCTAACTCTTTTTTTAACCGCAGCTGTATACACCAGTGAAAGAAAGTCTGCAAGATGCAATTAACTGAGTCATGGACCATATATATAGTAACTAAAGAAAAAGATTGTTCATTTTAATTAAAGGCAAACCTATAAACAAACAGGAAGGATAAAAATACTTCATGAGTAGTTCAACAGCCTTGCAACATTGCTATCACTCAGTTCAACTGCTGCTCTAACATCTCTCTCAGAGCCTACGTCATGGATTTGTGACAAAATGATTTTTGTTCTTGACTCCAAGCTTTCCAATGCCTACTTAAATCACTCCTGAAACTGAATCATGATGTATCCTCTGCATATAGTCTCTGTATCTTTTGACTTAGAGGTGGATTTAAAGGTCAGTACCTTTGTTTAAGACCTTACTCTTATTAAGGGAAAAACCTAAACATGCTTTGAGCTTCACACATCATTATTTCAGAGAGTTGCCACAACTTACCTTTTACCATGTTCCTTGGAAAGCAAGCAAAAGATTTTCCTTCTCTTTACTGCATGATTAAGAATATAAAAGATTCAAGTGAAAATACTTTCTGAGATAATAATAAGAGGAGCAAAAGGAAAGTAAAATCAGTGCAGCCTCATTAAACAGAGTTTAATGGTGGAGGATGTGCCTTCTGCAAATGGGAACATATTTCTGATGGGTGCAGGGGACTGCACTATGCTAACAAGCGAGTCAGCTCTGGTAGTTCTGGGTTATTCTGAAGAGTGGTTGTGTTGAACAGTACTCATCAGTGGACAAGCCCTGATGACACAGGCTTATCTGGAATACAGGAGACTCCGATATCCTGCCTCCTGCAGTAAAATCTGTCTTGCTGGAGTTTTCCCATGTGGTGTTGAGTACAGTGGAGCACTTGGAGGAAAAGCTCTGTCTCCTTTCCAACAGTGTCAGCCAGGCTGCTTGGGCTGGATGGAGATGCTGTTTTTCTGGATAACAGATTCAAAGGAGCTCTGCTTTTACATCAGCATTTCTTCTTTGCTCGTTCTGCTGCTGAATACACCCCTTCCCCTGCAGCCCCTATCATTACTTCTAGCCTCTTCTAGCCACAGCCATGAAGGTTTTTCATCACTGAACAGCCCTGAGCAGCAGAAGAGACATGAAGGAGGGTGAAGATTCCATTCAGGTGAGAGTGAAGGCTATCAAGCCATCACGCTGGGGAGATGACTGCAGCACGACATAGGGCTGAGAGTGGTTCTTGTACCTTTGCCTGTGCTCAGTAAATACTGACAGTCTGTACACCAGGCTGTCAGAGTTAGTTATCAAGACTGACTGAGATATCTTGGCGGTTAAGGCATTCATTGCAAAGCTCGGAAGTGATCCAGAGCAAGTGCCAAACCCATGGGTTTTCTGAACCCGTTGTGCTTGTTCTAAAAACTTGGGCTTTCATTTCCAAAGGCATTTCCAGAACTGTCTCGAAAGAAAAGCTTTTCATTTTCAGTTAAAAATGGAACATCTGTTACGGCATTAAATACATTTCTCCTTTTTCTTTTTATTTGTTCCAGAAAAAAAAATTATGTCCATGTAAATGTTGAGTTTTCCATAGTTTTCTCCTTACCTTCTACTTCAGCTTTTGAACAAATTTGGTAGTTTATTCACATATGAAATGCAGGAACATTGGCCATACAGTTTCCTGTGGATAGGAGAATAATTTTTTTTTTTAATTCCCCTTATTGTTTTATTTAACAGCAGCAGTACTCAAGATGCACTTCTACGAGCACAGGAGCAAAGCAGAATCCTGAAAGATACCTGTAATGGTAGGGTAAAAGTAACGCTGATCAGTCCCAGGATTTCATTGCTGCTGATCTGAAAAAAGCAATTGCTTTTGAGCAACAAAGACAAAAGTGTGAACAGAGGACATGACTCTAGGAATTATAATAAACAAAGCTGCAAAAAATGAACCAATATTTTCACTGACTTGGCAAGGCTCACTGGGGTCTGGGAACTTGGTAACGAGACTGCCGGTATTCCAAAGTTTTGACACTACTCTTTTTAAATAAAAGTAGCTGAGGTATGTATCTCCAAAGTCAGAACAGTCTCTGATATGTGAAAAATATTCCTGTTGATGCATAGCTATTGGCTTATTACAAAAAAGCTGTAACTCAACCCAGAGGCACAACTAGCAAACACCATAAACTGTAAGAGCGTATTTTGGAGGACTACAAAAACTAAATTGCAGGAAACATTCCTGAGAGCACATTTAATGCTTACTTTTCAGTTGAGAGCAAAGATTGTTGTTATTACTGCATTGGCATTTGTGAGGAGCTCATGTGGCAAGGATAGAGTATTGCATAGGGAGACAGAGGAAACAACGGCTTGAAAAGCCTAAGGACAACAACTTGGTTCATTCCTGCAATATAGTTGATGAACTGGAAAATTTGGTATTTATTATATCACAATATTTTCATTTGTCTGAAAAATGTCCTGTACTTAGAAGTTACTTGGATTTTTGCTCTTGTCAGCCTGAGTATGTTCACCAGAAGACTTGCACAAAAAGTGCAAGTTGTGTGCAAAAAGTTGTGTGCAAAAAGTTTCTCTTGTGCTGATTTACATAAATTAGTGAAACAGATACACACCACACAATAACTGTGCTCAATGACTGAGATACAGCCACATCCTGCTACTGGACAGAGATCCACCAGGAGCAAACTCCTCATCAGGTTCTAAGCTCTGGCATATCTTATTTGTCTATGTTCAAAGGATTGGGAGTCAAAGGATTTGGAAGTGACACATCATTAGCAATGAAAACAGAAGTTGTTCACATTCTTGGTGCCAACTTTTCAATTACCAGATTTTTACCAGAAATTACCAGAATATTACTGTTTTCTGACTGGATTTTATGGTGGGTTTATGATTGGATTAAAATATCATTTCATTGATGTATGTGCACTATATACAAAGACCTACATTTTGCTCTGCATTTCTTTTTAAGGAGAAATGAAAGCAAATGCAAAGATTAAATACAGCAAGGCTATCTCTGATATATATTGCCAATTAACCATGCCAGAAATAAGTGTACAAATTGTCTTATGGCTATGCTCTACCAACAGCTTCATGGTGTGCAGCCCTTTCAACGTCAGCAGTGTTGCACAGTCTAAGCCAAGAGGCAATGAAGACACACTGGGGAGGAGATCTTCTCTGTGACACTTCTGGTCCTGATATTTTAAGACTACTGTATGTAAATTTTCCCTACGCGCATCAGAATTACTGTGATTGATTGTAAATATAACGGATGATTAATCAGCCTACATTTATAGAAGAAGCTTTACTACAAAACATGTCATAAACTCCTCCTGGTTGTCTAACATAATAAACTGTCATTTTACTCTGTTCTTTTTATGATATGGAGTTTATATATGTGTGTCTCACTACTGATTTTAAGAGATTTTTCAATATGAGTACAAATGAAGAAGGACTGGATGACCAAAGAACTGAGCCTCTCAACCCTGGATTGCCTTCTCAACCTTTGGCTGGCTGGACAGCAATGGAAAATTATTTCTACTTCATGCTTCACAAGTTTAATAGGAAACTCTTTTAATTCTGGCACACTGCCCAGTGGACAGATGGAGTGCTTGTAGTTTGCAAGTGATGCGAGGAAATGGAAGAGAAAATGCCACTCCTGCCACTCAGCACTGAGACTCAAAACTCCATTTGCAGTGCCTGTACTTTGGCAATCCAGATGAGATTTTTTTTGTTTTTTCTTTCAGACATTTTCCAGTGATTGTTGGTTTCCCTTCTACCCCTACACAGTTGTATTAGATATCTTCTTGGGCAGGTAGGCAACAACCTGGGCCCTAAATTAAAAATAATCAAGGGTAATCACATATGACATGACATGTAATGGCCAAAGAACATCTCATAATTGAAGGGTTTTACCAAACAGGCTATGGTGAGATGAAAAGCTTCCTACTACCAGCAGAATTAAGCAGATGCTTTGATGCTGCAGTTGTAAGTCTACTTTATATGCAAATATAAACTACCCCAACAAGGCAGATTATGATCACAGCGTCTGAGCTGGGATGGTGCTGGGTTAAATAGCTAAATACCAAGGCATCTAAGAGATGTAAAACTGGCTTTATTGAACTAGTACTTTAGATACGTGTCAACATTTCCGCATTCTGCAGAGTGATGTTACAGGTTAAGATGAATGGAGGCTGCTCTTGGCTAGCTCGAAGCCATGGGGGAAGGAGCGGGAAGAAATAATTGAAAGGAATAGCTTTAATAGTTCAAAGGCTAAGTTTAAACTGGAACATTTTGAAGATCAGCAACCACAGAGCATTCCAGAGCCATCCTAGCATCAGGCCTTCACTGATTCCTTTCCTGCATATTAGTACTGCTCAATGCAAAACCATCTCTTGTTTTCTCAGGGCCAAATCAAACACCTTTTGGAATGGGGGTAATGCTGCAGATGGCTTCCTGTAGAACAAATGTATCACTGAGTTAAGCACCCACCTAGGTGAACAGCTATTCAACAAATTTATTTCAACCACAAAAATATTTTGGATTACAGAAGCAAATCATAACTGGTTTGTTTGTTTTTTTAAACATGGCAGATTAGGGTGGTATTCCTCTCTCTTCACAAGGATTCCAGCTGAAGATTGGACTTCCCATATGGGACATGCCCTGAATAGTACTACCAGACCATCAACATGTAGTCTTGTTAAACTGAAAGCACATTTTTATGCTTAATTATTTCACCAACCCCACCTAGTACAATCTGACTACCCAAGAGGGCCAGAAAGACAAGAGATTCTTGATTTGTTACCTGCTTTTAGACAGTTGTTAGTGGCTTTTAGACTGTTGTAGCTACTGATATCATACCATAGCATCAGTTCAGCTACTATGACCTGTTTCAGATCTGGAACTAGAATTCAAGGTGATCAAAGTTTTAAAGTTCTGTAGAAATGAAGGTTAAAATTATTTACATTGCTCTTCCTGACTTTTTATTACAGAAACAGATGTTGGAGTTTTACTGGCTGAAATAATCAGCCACAGAGCTACTAGGTCATCAGGGCTGTTTTCCCCACCAAGTGTCACAACTGTAAAACAAAATGTACATTCCAGAAATTTCAAATTTCATTTAATATGCCAAAACCAGTATCTAGAGAATAAGCGTATAGATGGGGGAATGGAAAAAAAATCATAATAACTTTGCCTAGAACACTACATTTTGTAAGTCCACTGTGTCTCCGTTCAAAACACTGAAAGTGTTTCTCCCTTGTGAGGGAAAATTGGAAAGGAAAATAAGGGTGAACTTTTATAATAGAATAACTGAGGTTGCATAGTGCTTAACAATACTTGCTACCTTGAAAACATTACAAATTTTGACTCTTATGAGGTATTCATTGAGCATTTCCCCTTTTAATTATTACAGAAAATGAAAGCAGAAATATGAAAGAGATGTTGAAGATGAGCTAGAGAAACTGAAGTAGAAATTAGGAATTGCTGGTTCTTTTGCCTGTGCTTGAATTATGCATGTCTCCACATGGGAAATTATTACTCATGAGGTACAAACAAAATAAATACAATTCATTGGTTCAAACTGCATGGGACTTTTTGATTTTACAATTTGGAAAAGTTATCCAGCTTTCATGTAGTTGATAGCAAGGGAGAATGAAGACACCTACTGAGACAGTGGGGAAACAGACAATGAAGGACAAACTGCAAGTGAGAAATAGGAAGGTTAAGTGAATGCACTTGCAGCTACCTTTTTCGGAGAAGCTGATGGTAATTAAAAAGCATTTCACCTAAAAGATGTGTGATTTGTAAATATTATTGAAGATACGAAACAAGTCAAATAAAAATAAGGCCAGAGAAATTTTCTAATGTGACTACAGTCCCAGTGTCTTACTGGCAATTAAGGGGATTTCAATTGATAAATGCTTGAAGATGCAGCACTGCGGGTTTTTTAAAATAATGGAAGCTCAATGTCTTGAATTCTTCTATAAGTTCAGTTATAAACCATGCTGAAAATTTTACCCAGAGTCTGCAAGGACATGCAGCTGGCAGTTCAGGTGAAATTGCAACATATACATAGCATGTACAATGCAAATTGAACATTATGAAACTTACTTCTAATAACTGTGTTTACTTGGAGGAAATGAGCAGTTTTTTGCAAGGACCACTGAGCCAGAAGAAAAAACTTGGTAATGAAAGGTTATAGGTCCTCTTCAGAAAGGAGAGACGTCAACCTATTTTCCAGTTATTGTTCTGCTAATTTCCTGGTCATGCAAGAAACTGTTTGTCAAGACACGGCAGTTTGTGTGCAGGTGGACAGTACAGTTCACAACCACATTTCTCCCACTGTGGGCATGAGCTGTGAAAGCTTTTGTGTGTGTCTTGAGTAATAAAAGTCTGCATGTACTCCCTTTGGGAGTTCAAAGCCCAGACTAAATAGCACCTCCCAAATCATCCCTTACAAAAGCTCCTTGGACGAAACCTCAAGATCTTGCAGTTAAAACCCTGGCCCTGGCACACTGACAACACTTGTGTATGTGAGCAGAATCACTTCTGGAGGTGGCAGGCTGCACTTGCTAGAGCCGAGGCTGAATGGCCGTTCACGGGTACACAGAATATTACAATAACAAAGAGCTAAAATGATGCTTGTCTCAGACATTAAATGCTGGGTTACAAGTTCTAGTGGCTGATAAATCTTTTGGACTTAACCAGCAACCACAGTATGTCATTGACAGTGAAAATACAGCTTTATATCAGAACGTATAATTTTTGTTTCTTGGCAAAAGATACCAATTTAGGACACTTCTGACATCTAGATTTATTTGGCTGTCCCACTGCATTGTCAATAGAAATCAGATAGGGAAGAAAGAGCTAGCTCCCGTTGAAGTTAACCTGCTTTAAGCGATCACCACAGGATGTCTATTAAAAGACCCTGCAGAGAAAGTTGTAAGGCTTCCATCACTGCTGCTCCTCCACTGTGGGCCATAATGGCATGAAACAGCTACAGCCTATGATCAGCCAGGCTCCCCATGGGATGGGCATATCATAAGGCATTGGTGTTGCTACTTGCCCAACAGAAATACTCTTCACCTGTTGCCACAAATAGATGCGGCATTTCCCATAGAAACAAAACATGAGGAAAGATGATGAAGATAAGCAAACACAGCTTTGCCTAACATCATGGAAGTAAGCCGCTTCACAGGCAAATTTCCCAGACAGGCACATAATTTATGACCACAGTAAATCCAAAGAAGACTGGCAGGTTTTTGTTTTGGTTTTTTTTCCTGAAACAAATGGTTGTTACACACTGGGCATGACTCTTCACCACCTTCTTGCAACTGCTGTGGTGCTATGCAGACAGCAAGTGGCTATACCCTATAAAGATGATAAAAGAGGGATTTGGGTTTCCACAGTGTCACCGGTTTGGCCGAGGTAAAAACCAAGGTCCGATGACGATAATACCCTCCCCTATCCCACCAGAGACAGGGGAAGGGAGAAAAGAATTAGTGAGACCTCTAAAATGCTTTTTGGAAAACTGAAACAAACTTTAATAACACTACAAACAGATATATATTAAATACAAAGGAAAACAGTGAG
The DNA here is from genome assembly GCF_000710305.1 of Buceros rhinoceros silvestris. Lineage (NCBI taxonomy): Eukaryota > Metazoa > Chordata > Aves > Bucerotiformes > Bucerotidae > Buceros > Buceros rhinoceros. The sequence continues at coordinate 503 of NW_010429664.1, read as the reverse complement.
ATATTGAGGGTTTGGGGAAGGCGAGGGTTAACCCAAAGGCAAACACTGACCGCGGCAGCGATCCAAGATGGCGGCAGACGCGTCATTCTGCCACATGAGCAGCGCACAGAGACCCGCGCAGTTACGAATTACCCGGCAGCGCAAGATAGAGTGGAATTGGCACAAAGCCCTGCCAGTCTCTGTCGCGGATTGAGATGAAAGCAAAAGAAAACAGCTCTATGGGAGAACTGGCACAAACTCCTGCCAGTCTCTGTCGCGGAATGAAGCAAAGCAAAAGCAAACAGCTCTCGGGCGCACGGGCATTCCAGACCCGGCTCGGCGGGGCTCCGATGCGGCGTGCCAAGGCGGCACGGGGGCTTTTCCAGCAAAAACAGTCGTTCTTGGGCGCGCAGGCAGTCGGGGCTCAGCACTTGCGGCGGCAGCACTTTGCCGAGAAAAAAGGCAGCGGCGGCGAAAGGGGTCTGTTCCCACGGCGCGGCTGTGTCGAAACGCGGTGGCAGCGG
>NW_010429663.1:21080-23173 GCF_000710305.1 Buceros rhinoceros silvestris | reverse complement strand
GATCCAGCCTGTGCAGATCCTTCTGTGGAGCCTCCTGGCCCTCAGTCAGATCAACGCTCCCACCCAGCTTCTTGTCATCTGCTAGCCGAGATGTTTGGGGACTTGCGCCTCCACTGCTATAGGTGCCACGTGGAACTTCCTGCCCTTGTTACCCCATCTCTTCTTGGGTGTTCTTTGGGCTGCTCGCTGTTGCACAAGGGCCATTCATAGCCTGTTGTGATGGTCACGTACAGAGCATCAGCACATACTCTCTTCTGCAGCAGATGGGTTTCCGCTTTCCGTGCCTTCCACATGGGGCAGGTGCTGTAAAATCAGATTTCCCTTGGGCGTAACCTGTGATTAGCATCTCTCTGCCGGTTGCCATTTCATAACTGATCCTGGGAATGGCTTTGGACCATCTGTACAGCTTGTACCTCTCATGCCTGGGCTAACGTGGCTTGTTGGAGTCTGCTGGACTTCTGACGAGGTTCTAGAGCTGTTAGTTGTTCTGTAAAGCATGTGGCAGCGTGACAGCACTCCTTGAATCAGCTGGGATGCTCGATGTGGCAGTGGGAGGCTCGGGGAAGGTATAGTTTCCTGGTATTAACCCAGCTCAGCTGAAACTCCCTCGAAGAGCAGTGGCCCTGTTGTTACTGTCCTGGCGTTCAAGCTCAGGCAAGCACCAAATTTTTTTGGGGTTGATCTGACTTACTGCTCAGCCAGCTGAGCACAGGGAGGTGGTGGGAAGGATGGGGGTGGGATGGAGCCTTTTGGTGGCAGCCCACAGGAGCAGCGAGAGTTTTACATCTCAGAACGCCAGTCGTGTGGCTGCTCGGGAGCACGGTGGAAGCAAAGTTGGAGTTTTCGTTTGTCTTTGATGTGTGCATTTACTCTCATTCCAGCCGTGATGCTTTCATCTCCAAAACACTCTGCTGGGTTTTTGCTGTGCTCAGCTCGAATTTTTTCCAAGACATCGCACTGCTGAAATAGCAGAATTTGCCTGTGGATTCCAGTGCAGGGATCAGTCTGTGTGTGTTGGGGCGATAAACTTTCCAGGTGAGCAGGGCTGGAGCAGGGCCTTTTACCGTCCAAGCCAAATCCCTCCGTTGCAAGGCCAACGCGGCTGATTTCTGCCTGCAGCAGCCTCCACTGTAATCACCCGCTTCTGCTCCAGAGGAGAACCTGCACGTGTCGCGCCTGGGTTTTCTTCCCTTCCTGTGTTGCTCTTGTTTAATGCCAGGGAGTGATTAGATGTGATGGCGTTCATTAACCTGATCATGCTTTGTCTTCCAAGTGTCAAGTTGTACCTTTGGTAACTGAGTTGTGAGACCTCTGCCCCCTGCCTGCGACTTTCCCTGGGCTCTCTTTGAATTTGGAACTGCTCACGTCGGACAAGCTGCCTCACAGCACCGTGGCTTTGTCTGACCTTCCCAGTCCTCTGCTGGCGCAGTTGCTCGCAATTAAAAACCTCAACAACAGATACCTTTTCATCAATCGATCAATCAATCTCTTTTGTTGGCAACGTCCTTCTTAAGTACTTACAGATCTGCTGGTGATATTTGTGGAGTTCCTGTGGTTCACTGTGGCAGTGGGCTCAGCGGCACCAGGACACGGTGCTTGTTGCTGAAATAGAGCCAAGCTGCATCACTTACGCAGGTCGGCTGTGATTAAACAAAATTTTACGAAGGTTCTCTTAGCTTTTTCTTCCTTTTTACTGGTCCTGAGAAGAATGGGTTTATCAAGTATCTTTGTTTTAGCAAAGCCGGCAGTTAAGTTCTTGGCTGCAGAGCTGGAGCATTGCGGCTGAAAACCCGCAGAGAAAAATCGAACCCTAAAAATAAGACTGAAACTAAGAATGTCTTCTGTAGGCCGGCCCTTGGGATGCTTTGTGTAATGTTCTTCACTGCGGCTTCACCTTGTAGGAGTTCCCACCAAGAGCAGAGCCTTCCTGAGGTGTAAGGCCAAGGAGGGTTCTTCAGGCTCTTGGCTCGGAAGGCTTTGAGTGGGTAAAGCTGACTGGAGGAGCTGGGACCCCAGAGGGCACTGAGGAGTTGTGTTGCTTCCTCCCCTACATGAAGTCCCTGTCTTTTGAGTCTTGCTGCAATTTGTCTTCC
>NW_010429663.1:19639-20940 GCF_000710305.1 Buceros rhinoceros silvestris | reverse complement strand
TTTTTAATTGCAGTGCCCTTTCTTTACCAAGTAAGGCTGTAAACGTGCTCCTTTCCCCCTGCTCCGGGAACGGGATTCGTCACCTTCCATAAGAGCCCTTCTGCAATTTCATCCTCCTGGCTGCCTTAATTAGGACACTTCTAATCGAGTGGTTTCTTTCCTGGTTTGCGCTTCTCAGGACTGTTACCCCGGTAGAAGCTGCAGTCAAAGTACTCGTGTTTATATATCTTGAACGTGTCATGGTCTCGGGTTTAAGCTTTTTGTGGAATTTTCTTTCATTCTCTTCTATTATTCTCTATTAATCTCTAAAAGCAGTGATGATGATCTTGGTATTGGAGGTAATTAATGTAGGTAAGTCCTCCTTTTACTGAAAACTCAGCGGCTCACCAGGAGTTACGTCAAGAGCTACTGCAATTATTCAAGCCTCCAGCGCTAACCTGATGGCATTAGATTATCATTTATGTTGATTTGGAGATAGTTGAAAATGTTTTGAAGCAGTGTGGATCATGATCGTTCTACATCAAACCATCCTGTTTTCTTAGAGGACTTAGTTGCTGTCAGTGCTGCCGACACCTACACCACAGAGCTCTGCTAGGAGCAGCAGCCTGCCAAGACCAGGCTGTGTCGAAGTTTCACATCGGACATAAAACTCTGGTTAGACCGGGAATTCCTGCAGTACTCTGTAATACCTGATGATACCTGAACACGATTTCCCAAGCAAGTGAGGTAACGAGACTAAACCCATCCTATGGTCATCTCTGTCAGGCCGCGTTTTGTTCTTTTCAAGTAACACATGGGAACAAAAGTTGTGCAGTATCAAAGCTGTAGTAATCACAGCACATTTATTGTGCTGTGGTCAAGTTGATGAGTGCCACAGGGCGGATTAACGAGGCTTTCCTAAACCTGTCGTAGGACACAAAGTTATTGTATCGCTGACACACTGCAGCCTTAGTGTCTCCTGGTTCTGCTGCCTTGACCTGCACTGGACTAGGCTGCCTGAGCACACCAGGGAGCAGATACAAGCCCTGCAGTTACACAGGCTGTTTCACTGTGGTGCCTGGCATCAGCAGAGGCTGGGGGACGAAGGGATGGACAACAGCCCTGTGGAGAAGGACTTGGGGTGCTGGTGGGTGAAACGCTGGACATGACCCAGCAAGGTGGGCTCACAGCCCAGCAGCCCCCCGTGCGCTGGGCTCCTCCCCAGCAGCGTGGGCAGCTCGAGGGAGGGGATCCTGCCCCTCTGCCCCGCTCTGCTCTGGGGAGACCCCCCTGCAGGGCCGGGGCCAGCTCGGGGCTCACAC
>NW_010429663.1:6524-19606 GCF_000710305.1 Buceros rhinoceros silvestris | reverse complement strand
GACACGGAGCTGCTGGAGCGGGGCCAGAGGAGCCCCAGCAGTGACCCGAGGGTGGAACCCTCTGCTGGGAGGAGAGGGGAGAGAGCTGGGGGGTTCAGCCTGGAGCAGAGGAGGCTCCAGGAGACCTTAGTGCAGCCTGTCAGTGCTGCAAGGGGCTGTGCGAGAGCTGGGGAGGGGCTGGTCAGCAGGGGCTGTGGGGGCAGGACAAGGGCTGATGGGTTCAACTGGGAGAGGGAGATTGAGAGCAGAGAGAAGGGAGAGATTGTTTCTGCTGAGGGTGTTGAGAGCCTGGCCCAGAGAGGTGGGAGAAGTCCCATCCGTGGCCCCATCCCAGGTCAGGTTGGCCCTTGGGGCTCTGGGTGCAGATGTCCCTGCTCCCTGCGGGGGTGTTGGACTGGGTGAGCTTTGAAGCTTTCCCTTCAACCCAAAGCATCCTGTGGTTCTACGTTTCTATGTAGACTGGAAATATATAATTTTTTTTTATTAAGTAAGTGTTGCACAGCTTGATACCGATGCCAGGACACCAAGCACCTGCACTGGATGCTGATCAGCATAATTCGCAGTTAATGCTGTGCTGGGTTCTGCCCTGTGCAGGCTGCTCTGATTTTCCTTTTTGACTAAAAGGTAACTGTAGGAGCTCTGTGCAGCTCCCTGAGTGCTGACACACTGGTTCGTTCCCTGTTCTCCTGGTGCCTTTCAGAAAGCCGCTGTCAGCCGAGGGTAAATACCGTGCCCTCTTGCGGAGAAACCTGTTGCTGAGCTGATGGGTGGACTCTGGCTGCTGCCAGCTGGATGTCAAGAGTTTGGCGCGCGACTTACAGCAAAGTGGTTTGCACATCTGCTTTATGGCTGTGGTTGCTTATTTTTGCTTGGTGATGTGACACGATTTAAATCTCTGCTCTTTTTTAAAGGAAAATTTTTTTTCCTTTCTCTTGAGTATAATAAGAGTAAACTTTGTGCGAGGTTGTGCTGAAGAACATCTTCTGAGTGTTATCTTGGTAGAAAAAGCGGCCCAGTGTTTGGACACGCCTTGTTTTCTGCAAGGGCTCTCCTCTTCCTCGCTGCTCAGACCATGCCAGCCCACAATTGGTGTGGCTTAGCGGTGTTAGTGCAACACGGGGAACTCCGTGTCTTGCTCCCTAAGTCCAAGCTCTGAAGCTGCCAGAACAAGTTGCTTTCATGTGGTCATGCCACTGCTCTGAAATCCCTTTGTCTGTTCAAGGCTGTAGCTGAGCAAGCCTGCACTGATTTGGCCTTCGGTTTTATTCGGTTTATTTGCTTGCTGGGCGAGATCCCAGAAAGGACATTCGAGAGGTGAAAATCCAGGCTCTGCCAGGCAAAAGATTTACTCGCAGGAGTGAAGGGTGTTCATGTTGTCCTGCTGACTGATTCCCGCTCTTTTCCTGTTCCTGCAGCTGAAGGGCTTCCCCAGGTGTATTACTTCGGACCATGTGGAAAGTACAACGCCATGGTACTAGAACTGCTGGGTCCTAGCTTGGAAGATTTATTTGACCTCTGTGATAGGACATTCACTCTGAAGACGGTATTAATGATAGCCATCCAGCTGGTAAGTAACAGTGGTCAGGGCTCCACCTGTCCACCTCTGCGATGCCGACTTGTGTTTGTGTCAATCCTGCGTTAGCTGAAGGTGGGGATTGGTACTGCGTGAGGTTCAGGGGTATCTGTTGATTGGAGGGAGAATCTCTTTCCATCACAGAGTCACAGAATGGTTTGGGTTGGAAGGGGCCTTCAAAGATCTCGTCCACTCCCCTGCTGTGGGCAGGGACGTCTTCCACTACAGCAGATTGCTCAAAGCCCTGTCCAGCCTGGCCTTGAACATTGCCAGGGATGGGGCATCCACAACGACTCTGGGCAACCTGGGCCAGGGTCTCACCACCCTCATCAGGAAGAATTTCTTCCTTATGATCAATATAAAACTACCCTCTTTTAGTTTACAAACATTGCCCCTTGTCCTGTCCCTACAGCCCTTGGTAAAAAGTCTTTATCCATCTCCCTTATAAAAGAAAGCTGCTCATGTTTGAGAAAAACTCTTGCTTATGACAGGAAGGTCGCATTATGCTGATGAGCAAACTTGCTCCTTGTGTGGCAGAACAAGTGAAGCTGGATTCCTGTGGACTTGTGTCCTATGTCCCCTACACAGCCCTGCCCCACTGTCTACCCCAGCTCCCTCCCTCTGTTTGGACATCCCCCAGAACATCTCATTTCTTACCCACTCCCTGGGACACAGGCAGCACAGCACCCTCCCACACTCCTACCAGTTTTACTGGTTTGGTGCTACCAGGCTGCTCGTAGACCGAAACCGCTCAGAGTGATGGGAGCTGAGCCCTCCTTAGCCAAAACACCAGCATTCGTGGTCTCTGCCTCTGTCAAATTCGGTCAAAACTGGCCAATGGGTATGAATGACATACAGCTGGAAAGGAACAGATCTATGGGCAGCCCTAAGCCTAACTCTTAACCTGCCTGATGAGGAGAGGAAACCAACCTGAAAGCGGTAGCTCGGGTTTGTGTTTGCATCAGAAGTGAACTTCCATGAGCCGATAGTGCCAATCGGTTATCATTTCAGACTGGCTTTCTGGTTTTCAAGCTATGGTCTGCAGGTACCCAAGTGGCACAGCACAGGTTGCCCCGAGAGGTGGGAGCAGCCCCATCGCTGGCCCCATGGCAGGTCAGGTTGGCCCTTGGGACTCTGGGCACCCTGCTCTGGGTGCAGATGTCCCTGCTCCCTGCAGGGGCTGGACTGGGGGAGCTTTGAATGTCCCTTAACCCAAACCAGTCTGTGATTCTGTGATTGTTTGAAGGAGTGTCGTGTGATTATGGGAGAATTTAAACATGGTTTTGCATCAGGAAGACTCCTGGCTGAGCGAAAGAGATCACATGATGCTGAGTCTTCTAGAAGGAGAGTCGGGTTTGGGATCTTTTTGGATGAGATGATGTAGTAGGAAGGTTTGCCTCGGCAGGGTGATCGGCTGCACAGCCCTCAGGTTTGTCACTCCTGGTGAGCGTGCATCGTGTTCAGAGCTGGGGCAGCAGCTTAGCAAACACAGCTTGAGGCGAGCCAGAAACGCTCTTGGTCTAAGGCACCTTTTCGTACCTCTCAGTGAAAACCCGCGTGGAAGGAGCCCTCAGTTTTCCTTCCCCAGCTCTGTAACTGCTCTAACTTGTGTGTCTCTGAGGCTTCACTTTGCTCTGCTGAGAGCATCGAGCTAGAGCTGCATCCTCCGTCCCCCACGTGCAGCTGGACAGATCAAGGGGTTGATGTTCCTGAACAAAGCAAAGCTTGACAATTAGAAATGTCTTTGATAACATCAGTGCCTAAAGCCCATAAATCAGAAGTCATCTGAGGGCTTTGCGCAGCTGACCTGCTATTTGGGCTGGGGAAAAATATGTTTTTATTCTGGCTTCACAGTCTCCCTCTTGGCCAGGTCCAACATGTGCGGTGCTCATCGGCAACTCCATTTTGTCAGGCGTAAATGTTATTTTCACCCTTACTCTAAGCGCTTGATGTCAGAAACAAGGCCCATTGTGCCAATACTTTTGGACCAAGTCATGGAGAAAAGCTTTTTGGCTGGTGACCGTCAAAATGGTCTTGCGTAAGAGACACCCAAACAGCCTTTAAACTGCAGGAATCTTCAATCTCCGCTGATCCGATCTATATTCAAGCAGGTGGATGTGTGGAAGAGGGGCTTAAATTTATCAGGAGGGTCTAGAGACAGGGTTACCATTGAGATCAGACTTTTTGGGAGAAAGAGGGTCTGTTACACTTGCTTCCCCAGCAGGAGAGAGCAAAATAAAAGCGTGGGTTTCTTTGGCCTCTGGTTCAATGTCACAGGCATCCTCTGACATCTCAGCCACAGCAAAGGGGTCCTGCTGGGTTCCAGGGTGTCCTCTCCCCACCCAGGGGCTTCTCTGACAGCTGAAATGGAGATTTGCGGCTCTGAAGATGGACTCAGCCAGCCGTGGCCACGGAAATCCTTCTCTAATTTACAAGCAGTTTCCCATCCACCTCTAGTGCTCCTGTGCCCTCTGATACAACGGCGCAGTCTGTTCTTTCTAGCGTTAAACCAATGGGCATGTGCTTGGCAGGGGGATGCAGCACAAGCAGTCACCAGCTCCCCGTCACTAGCAGCCACAGGAGGGTCTCGTCAGGGTGAATAAAGCGTGGAGGCTGCTCTGGGAAACATCTTTCTGACTTAGAGAGCGTCTTTCCACTGTCACTGGCTGAGCGCAGCTCTCCGGCAGCACATCATGAAGCATCCAGGCAGGTGGAAGTAAACAAAAAGGGGTATGAAAGATCCAGCAGCATCTGAGTGTGTGTGAGGTGGAAGCACGAAGGGCAGGTGGATCAGTATCTCAAAGTGCTGCTGGAGTCCGTCGGTCCATCTGACATCTCAACTGGACGTGGTGGTGTCCGAGCCAATACACTCACTGTGAGTTTTTAGGGAACAAAACAAAATAGCTTTTTTCAGGCTATGTAATTGCTTTTGGCCATCTCAGCGACTGAGCCTCCCTGGGAGCAGGGACAAACCAGACGAGCTGCTCGGGCTCTGTTTGAGAGCTTGTTATGTACGGAGAGGCGAGGAAACACTTTGTTCCTGTTTTAAGGGTTGCATCTTAATTTGAATTGCCTCCCAATGTGCCCATTTGTCTTCCAGCCTGCCGCTGTGTCCTGCAGGTGATTCAGGAGCGTGAAGAATGGCTGAAGTGCAGAGCATCTGCTCTGCTCTGCATCACCCTGTAATTGATTAGAAATAATGTCTGTTGGCCGTGAAACCCGTTTTCTCAGCGCATTGAAATAAATCTCTACCCGGAAGGGAGGGGGACGGCCGCACATGCTGATACCTTCATTGAAGAGCCTTTCAGCAAGTCCTGTTTTTCAAGACTGAGTCAATTTTTTCCTGTCCACTGCCCTCCCTGTGCAGCGTTTTTTATTTTATGATGAGTGCTGCCCCCTCCTGCCCGTGGTTTCATTCCGAGTGGTGCAAATGCAGCACATTTTCCTTAAAAATACGGTATGTGATAAACCTCTGAGAGCGGGATGGAGCGATCACATGTGCCTTTCAGCCAGGCGTGGATCCAAGATGTGTATGGAGAGAGAGAGATCTGGGTTTGCCAGCTGATAACATCTGGATTCAGAGCAAGAAACCAAAGAGCAGTTGGGGCCTATCAGCCCAACAGTGCTCATGGCTCAGGCAAGCAGGGTAGTTAGAAGGACCAGCAAGGGTTACTGCTGCCTGGGCAGCTGCTCACCTCAGGGAGAGCCTGGCTTGGTGCTCCAGAGCTCCAGCCTGCCTCGAAGCTGTCCTGCCAGCACTGACCCTGTGCAGGACTGCTCAGGAATTGGGACTCCCTGCAGGATGCTCCCAGCTCCTGGGGGTGACCAGCTGGTGCTCTCACCTTAGATGTTCCCCAAATTTGGTTATGCTGTGATCAGATCACTCTGTGGAGTCCACCATGCCATGAAGTCCACCACGATGGTGTGGCAGTGACCTTTGTGGACTGCCACTTGTTAGTGCAAAGTTTGGAGGTTGCAAGAGCTTTGCAGTGGTTTCGTAGTGTTGCAAACCTGTGCGCAGACGGGTGGCTTCAAAGGGACTTTCCAAAGAAGCATCTTGCTTCAGAAAGCCACCATGTCCTGCAGCATGATGAGCAGGGGCGGACCAGGGCAGCCAGCAACGGGAATTCGCATGGTTTTCATTTAAAACCTAAAAAGGAAATTAGGAGGTAATGAATTAAATTAAATGGTGTGTTATTTCCCGTTGGAATCATCTGTGAAGTGAAGAACTCAGAGGAGAACCGCCTAGCGACCTGTTCAGATTCCACCTGCAATGTATTTTTTTTCAAAAGGAATATTAATGGTGAGCGTCTGAATAAGGTTAGAGGGGAAATGAACCCTCCGTCGTCTCGGAAGTGGGGTTCCCACTCCTCTACCTTCCCCTCTCCGTCATACAAGGTAGTCAAAAGCTGAGAAATATTCCAGCTCTTTCTAGCTGAAAACCAGTGAGATTGTTATCTTTAGTCAGCATTGAGGATTGTACGGCTTCTGCCTGCCCAAAAATCTCCCTCCATGAAGAATCTGGCGTGTCTACGACAACATATGGGTTGAGGGAGGAAGGTGGTAAGACGCAGAGCAATGTGCAAAGGCTGTGGGCAGGGGAAGAGCTCTCGGTAACCAGTTTAGTATGTTTAAAATCAATACAAAAAGGCTGCTGCCATTCCTGGTGGCTTCCTTCCAGGACCCGCATCCCAGAGGTAATGTTTCAGAATCAGCCTTTGCAATTTCGGTAGGAATAAAGTTGGGGTGCACAGTACAGTAGCTGGAGAAAGGAGGGGATGACATGTTCCCTTCCCAGCTCTGTGCTGGAGGACGCAACCCAGCTCCGACCGTAACGGCTGCCTGGGTTCGCTCCATCTGTTGTTGCATTTCTTGTAGGGTAGCTGAGCCCGCGCTGAGCCGAGGCTCGGCAAGGGCTGCCGAAACCTCGCTGCCTTGTTAGCCAGGAGAGCGCGGGAGCTGCTCTGCTCGCCAATAACTTTTGCCTCGTTGTTTTGCAGATCTCTCGAATGGAGTACGTGCATTCCAAGAACCTCATCTACCGAGACGTCAAGCCAGAAAACTTCCTTATAGGCCGGCAAGGCAATAAGAAAGAGCACGTCATTCACATCATAGACTTTGGATTGGCAAAGGAGTACATAGACCCGGAAACCAAAAAACACATCCCTTACAGGGAACACAAGAGCTTGACTGGAACAGCAAGATACATGTCCATCAACACTCATCTTGGCAAAGGTCTGTGCGCCTGGTGGGAGCTGCTCTGTGCACCTACCCTGCGAGCTCGGCTCTTGTGCTCTCGGAGCTCCTGGTAAACCTTTCAATGTTGTGATGCTGTTCACAGTTGTGAGGCTTTTTTTCCCCCCCTTTTGAGGAACTGAGAGAGCTGAAATGTTGGAAGCCTCGTAATTACAGTTTTTATTAGCAATTAAAGGACTGGTCGCAGCCCCGCACCGACAAAAGGCAGACAGGGCTTACCACACGAAATGACGGCCAAATCGATTTCTAGAGCACAGCTCTGTACCAGTACCTTCCACTTTCAGATGTTACAGTTGGATGATCTCTGACCTTGTGAGTGGTTGGAGAAAATTTATGACTTAACTCGTTTTAAACCAGGCTTTCTTGCACTGCCTCCTTTCCTACCAGAGGGTGACATTTCTGTGGCTGAAAGGCAAAAAAACCCTTATGAAATGTCTGTATTCCCTTGAAGGCCTAAGAGCAGTAAGAGATCGGAATGTTGGGTGAGTAGCCTCCCTCCCAGCGACAGGATCAAGGCACTGCTGGCCTTCCGTACCTCGGAGCACTTGCTTGCTGCAGGGAGCGAGGAGGGATGAGCCCGACTTCCGATTTTGGAAAACCTGGCGAAGAGACAGGAGGGGGTGGGGCAATGAGATGCCGTGGTGGGAGCAGGCTCGAGCGCTGCTCCGTGGTGGGTGTGTGTGGAGGGTGTGCTCGTCTTTGAAGCACACCATGTGCCTGCTTTCAGAGACATTGCCCTGCAGGCTCTGCAGCGCACCCCTGTGTGGCTCACACAGCGGAAGAGTCGGTTCTGGGCGGGCGTACGTCAGGAGGGAGAGGTTGGCTATCGGCTGTGGCAGGGGCCGTGTCTGCCCAGAGGGGTTTCGTGGGGCTGATGCTTTGCTGGTGAGACCAGCCCGTGTTGGGATCAGACCCTTCACATTTCAAGACCAAGGCGAATTAAGGAGCCTGATGGTGATTCTTCTGGAAGACAAGCGCACTCAGCCATCTTCCCGCGAAGTTCTTCTGCATCGTTGCACTAAATTACCCAGGAATCGCCCTTTTCCCCCCCTTTTTACAGCTGTATCAGGGTAACTGTCATCTCAGTTCCCTTCTGCTGCGTGTCCTCACCCCTGGCATCTTTGGAGGATTAAATTTGCTGCTGCTGCTCTCAAAGGAGGGTCATGCTGTGCAAAGCGCTGCCTTTTTCTCCTCTTGCGGATGATGTGGCATCAGGGACAGCTCACGTGCAGCTTGTTGTGGCGTGTGGGCTGCGTGGCTAGATCTGCTCCGGATTGCAGCTGTGGAGCGCGTTTTTCCTTGCAGGTGATTTGGAGGAGAGGATGCTGCATCAGATCATTGCCCAAGCGCAGAGAACCCCAGCCTGCAGGGTGCAGCCCAGCCCGGAGGCAGCCCCGTGCTGTCGCGCTCCACATGTGTTGTTCTCTTGTATCCTCCCTTGGGTTCTCTGATACGTTTTGCTAGATTATTTTAAGGATGCTTTTTCCTTTGGCTTGAGGCCCTTTTTTCTCCCCTCATTTATAATCATAACATCTGCATGGCAACAGCAGGAAAAGCAGTGCTGGAAGGAGCTATTTTTGATCCGCGCCGATGCGGCAAGCTGCAGGAGCGATTGGGAAAGGGCTGGCACTGTGCAGCACGGGGGTTCCCCGTGGCTCTTCCCGTGTGGTTCAGAGGAAAGAACCTAGTCCAGTGCCACGTTGCAAGGACACCATCCTGCAGAGAGGGGCTGGGGAAGGGTTTTATTTCTCTGCCATTAGTACTTCCATCTCTCACCCGCTCTACCCGAGGCCAGCAGTATGTCTTACAGCTCCTGTGTTACCTCATGCCTCTGGCTGACCTTTCCCTTACCTGTTCTGTGGGGTTTTGTGACAGGTTCCAGGTGTTTTTGCACAAGGGCTGAGCCACAGACAGCGAGTGAGCTTCCCCGTGGTACCTGTATCTCAGAACTAGATGTGGCCATGGATCGGATCTCAGATCCATTTCTGCAGCCACAACAATAACTTGTCGTCTCTTCTGTTTCAGAGCAAAGTCGTCGAGACGACTTGGAAGCCCTCGGCCACATGTTTATGTACTTCCTCCGAGGCAGTCTGCCCTGGCAAGGACTGAAGGTAGGTGTGAGCTTTAGCCTTGAAACTTTGTCCAGTCTCTGACCAAATGAGAATCTGACAGGGGAAACATTTGCAAAATCCAGCCAGAAACACCGTCCTCTCCCTTGTGTCCTGGAAGTCTGACGACAAGGCATTAGCTTTACCGACAGGGGAGATTTTAGGATTGAACTGTGCGACCTGTCACTGCAAGTTACCGTGAGCTTAGCGGAATGGGTACAAGTCTGGAGAGAAGACTGAGCAGAGGCAGATGTGCAGCTGCGACGGGGACAGCAGTGAGGTAGCTGACCAGCTGCAGGAGCAGCTTTGCTGTAGCGTGAAGCTGCCCTGAGCTGGGACGTGACTGGAACAGAGTGGTTGTTGACGAAATCCCAGTTACGGCACACAGTCCTGCAGCCACATCTCTGAAACGTGGTTGTAGCAGGAGTGGTTTGATGGGTTTAGACGTACAGATGGACTTGAGCTTGAAAAACTGGTTTTCTGACAGAAGTATTGAGCTTGGCTGCCCTCCAGAGACACTGGACACTCACTGCCTGGAAGTTTATGAAATGTCATGTACAATGTGGAGGTCTGCAAGCAATCGAGTTACAGCAACTGCAGCCAACATCCATCAGCTCAATTAACTCGGAGTTAGTCCTCTGCTGGCTCTGAGGCTGTTGGTCGCTACCTCTTCAGTTCTCCATGACTTTCCTCATGATTAAGGCACTGTGTTCAACTTTAGAACTGCAGTGAGTGCAGGGGTCGGAGCTGATCAGGTCAGGAGGAACTTTTTTAATGAAAACAATAACTCAGCAGTGTGCCCAGGTGGCCGAGCAGGCCAGCAGCATCCGGGCTTGTACCAGCACTGGTGTGGCCAGCAGCACCAGGGCAGGAACTGTACTGGGAGCACTGGGGAGGCCACACCTCCAATCCTGGTCAGTTTGGGCCCCTCACTCTCAGAAGGACATTGAGGGGCTGGAGCGTGTCCAGAGAAGGGCAGCGGAGCTGGGGCAGGTCTGGAGCACAATGCGCTGAGGAGCGGCTGAGGGACCTGGGGGCTGAGCCTGGAGACAAGGGGGCTTCGGGGAGACCTTCTGGCTCTGACAACTCCCTGACAGGAGGGTGGAGTGAGGGGGGGTCGGTCTCTTCTCCCCAGGAACAAGCACCAGGATGAGAGGAACTGGCCTCCAGCTGTTGCAGGGGAGGTTGAGGTTGTCCCTGAGGAGCCATTTCTGTCCCGTTGGGGTTGTGCCAGCGTGTCCCAGGCTGCCCAGGGCAGTGGTGGAGTCCCCATCCCTGGAGGGGTTTCCCAGCCGTGTGGAGGTGCTGCTGCGGGACAGGGGACAGTGGGGACCTGGCAGTGCTGGGGGAAGAGTTGGACTCCATGAGCTGAAAGGTCTCTTCCAGCCAAAACAACTTTGTGATTCAATTCCTCCTGTCAGACCTGTTAGTATTGTTGCAAAAGGAGACCAGCTTCTGGGCTCACAAGCTGCTCAGCGGATCACTGCTCTGGTCAGTGCCATGGCTTGTGTGACAGTCCTTGTTAAGCTGCTTTGTCACTGTCTACACAGAATTAGTCTCAGACTTATCAGACACGTCAGAAATGTTGGCAGCAGCTCGTAAAAGCAAAGAAACGTGAAAGAAATCAGAATCTCTCTGCCTTGAAGTTCACGCCCAAGTGTATGTTACTCTATGGCGTATTTTGTTTCTGGCTTAATTGAACTCATCTGCTTTGAATTAAACTTGTAAACTATTCTAAAATAATTCCAGGTTTAGACAAAGTTCTACGCAATCTCCTCAGTTCAGGGCTGGAATTGGTGTGGGCTAGGTGCCTGCTCTTGAAGTCCTGCGTTGCTTTAGCTCCAGAACAATCACAGACTCTACAGCTTGATCTAGAATATGGCATCTTCACCCTGCTTGCCTTCCTCAGCATACACTTCTGGTCTCCACTGTCAGTGCTAACATCTCGAGAGAACTTCTTGCAATGCTAATTGCGCTACTGCCAGGGCTAATTGGCATATTTTGAAATGGAGGCACTAAAACCTGTTCTTAGGGTGCTGGCTGGAGCAGAGTCCTCTGCTTCGGCAGGGGATTAGGTGGGAAATCTCACTGAAAATGGTTTCATGTTCTTGATGACCAGATGTTTAACCAGTAACAGACAGTTTGGGGCTGAAAGGGGAGGCAGGACAGAAGCAGCGTGGGATCTGGGAGAAGAGTGGCTGATATAAACTGGTGGTCGATGTGGTGGCATTCTGTTATTATACGCAGTAGAACCCAGAACACGGTGGCCGTTTATCTCCTTCTGCAGTTGTCCTTGAAGGTGTCTTTGTCACCAGTGGCTCTGAGCCTGGATGTGGCTGCCAATGGGCTGTCCCAGTGTGGGCCGCTTTTTTTTCTGTCCCATGAAAGCTTCCCTGCACAGCCCTCAGGACAGGGCTGCTGAGAAATGAGCCTACTGGACACCACCAGGTGTCCTTCCTCTCAAGTACAATAGTTTCTGCATGTGTCCTTGGATGTTCTTGGCCAACAGGTTATGAAACGCATAGTGAGAATCGCGTCAGGGCAGGATAGTATTCCCGCTGGTGAGGGATGCAGTTTGATTACAAGCAACGTCTTCTGATAGCACCTGGAACTGGTGTGGAATACCTTGGTTTTCTCCCCATGCAGCATGTCGTTTATGACGTGGCTGAACTTTTCTCCACAACTGTTTTGTCTTTGTGCGCTGCAGGCTGACACCTTGAAAGAGAGGTATCAGAAGATTGGGGACACGAAGAGAAACACTCCGGTTGAAGTTCTCTGTGAGAACTTCCCAGGTAAAGCCCTGAAGGGACCATTTGGCTGCAGCTGGAGGTGGACACACCTCATTGAATATGATGGCACTGAGCTCCTGTGGCAGGAAGTATTTGGATGATGAGTATCCATTAAGTTGTTCCTCAAGGGCAGGCAACTGGAGCTGCTGCTATAAATTGGTGGGGCCTGAGAGCTTGCAGCTGCGGGTTAAAATGAGCAGAACTCTTCTCTTCAGGGAGGCTCTACGATGCTCCAGATGCCTTGTGTTCCTGCTTTGCTTGCTGGCTTCCTTCCAGAAGAAGGCCTTGTGATTTTCCCTCTTCCATGTTACCAGGTTTGATCTTCCAGAGGGAAGGTTTTACAGGCATTGTAACTGTTAGGGGGCCAGCTTACAAGTCGGGATAATGTGTCTGTCCTTGAAATCCGTCTTCTGACAACAGTTTTAAGGAGAGCACTACTAAAGTTGTGCTTCTAGCCAAGTCCGTCAACTTTCCTCCGGTTAAAAGTCCTCCCTGAAGTTAGGAGGGCAGAGTACAAAGTTAAAGCCCTCCCCAGGTACCCTGTGGCCTTTCCTCAGGCTGGAGTCAATTGAAAAGTGTGTTTCCT
Source organism: Buceros rhinoceros silvestris (assembly GCF_000710305.1). Lineage (NCBI taxonomy): Eukaryota > Metazoa > Chordata > Aves > Bucerotiformes > Bucerotidae > Buceros > Buceros rhinoceros. The sequence continues at coordinate 7,294 of NW_010429663.1, read as the reverse complement.
GGGTGCCTGTTGGCTCTGCGAGACTTGTGATGTTGTGCGATTCCAAGCTGAACTGATGCTGTTGCTTCTCTCCCCTTTTCCACCAGAGGAGATGGCCACGTACCTCCGTTACGTTCGGCGATTAGACTTCTTTGAGAGACCAGACTACGATTATTTACGAACTATCTTCACAGAGCTGTTTGAAAAGAAAGGCTACACCTTTGACTACGCCTATGACTGGGTCGGCAGGCCAATCGTAAGTTGTCTGCACAAAATGCAGTGCCCTTCCTTCCCTGCCGCTGCGCTCGTTGTTCCCCATAATCCTGGCTAATGCCAGTGAGCTTTGGAGCTCATCTTGCACTTCTGTTCTCCAGCTAAAATGGGCTCAGCAGAGTGAAATGGCCTGACGTTGTGCTCAGGGGATTCTTGCAGTGCCTTGAAGTTTCCCAAAAGGACAGAAGGCCCCTTCCTCAGTGCCAGAAGGACATTGAGGGGCTGGAGCGTGTCCAGAGAAGGGCAGCGGAGCTGGGGCAGGGTCTGGAGCACAATGCGCTGAGGAGAGGCTGAGAGACCTGGTGGGGGGTTGAGCCTGGAGACAAGGAGGCTCCGGGGAGACCTTCTGGCTCTGACAACTCCCTGACAGGAGGGTGCAGCCAGGGGGGGTCGGTCTCTGCTCCCCAGGAACAAGTGACAGGATAAGAGGAACCGGCCTCCAGCTGTTCCCAGGGAGGTTGAGGTTGTCCCTGAGGAGCCATTTCTGTCCCGTTGGGGTTGTGCAGGCGTGTCGCAGG
>NW_010429663.1:1753-6321 GCF_000710305.1 Buceros rhinoceros silvestris | reverse complement strand
GGAGTCCCCATCCCTGGAGGGGTTTCCCAGTGGCATGGAGGTGCTGCTGAGGGCCAGGGGTCAGTGGGGACCTGGCGGTGCTGGGGAATGGTTGGACTCCATGAGCTGAAAGGTCTCTTCCAGCCAAAACATTTCTGTGATTCCCACCTCTTTGGCCTTGCCCTGGTGGGGCATTCAAACCTGATTTTCCCACTCATGGCCATGAACACAACTAGACTTAATTTCCTTTAGTCTAGCACCGGATTTGAGACCAGTATCTAAAGACATCCATCTGAAGGCAGGAGGGCATCCTTGCTGCCTCAGCACCGTATGGTGGAAGACCTCTATAATGGTCGAGTTCTCGTCAAGACCTACAGGATATCTAGGCAGGGCTCTGATGCATGCTCAGTGAATAGCAACAGCAAACCAGTTCTGAGCTCAAAAGGTCTTGGGGCTTTCGGTGCTCTGGAGGCTGAACCAGCTCTTTGTAGCACATGGCAAGGAAACATGGGAGTATCCAAGCTCCATTTAGCAGTTACAGGACTGGTGCAGATGGACCAGAGTCGTGATCTCGTCGTGTCACTTCTGTTGTCAAAAGCAGGATACCTTGGCCAAAAGATGTGGGAAAATGTGACAGTGGAGTTAAAAGCTCTTCGCCAGCTGCCTGTCCCTTGTGTCTTGTGTCATTCTGCTGGCAGCCATCTTGCTAACAGGCAGTCGCCAGTCACTGGTGGAGGCAGAGCCACCTGCACATTTATTGTCACTGGGGCCAGGTCAAATGAACTCGTCGCCCTTGCTGGTGATTTACTGTCCCAGCTGTATTTAGCATTAACGATGTTTGCTGTGCCCAAACCAGCTCATCTTCATAAGGAATCATTCCTCGTGTGAGTCACGATTTGCATCCTCGTTTTTTTTTAATTACAAAGGGATTGGTAAAAAGCACCTTGTCAGACAAATGTCCTAGTGCTGACAACTGCAGCGGTTGCTATGGAGATGTTGGTGGTGTGAGCTGGGATTATGGCTTTGGGGAGAACAGAGGAGGTGAAGCTTTAATTTTAACACGTCCTGTTTCTATGCAAGTGTGTTTTTTCAGAACAGCAGGATGATGCAATGAGGGAAACGAGTCTGTGTGGTTTCAGTTGTAATAGTCCCACGCGAGACATGTGAGGTGTGATCTGACACCCATACTGATACCCAACTATATCTTTTTAATTCATTTTGATACAAGACACTCGGTGCTGGCGTCCGTGTCTACCGGGTGCCAGGGATTTCATAGCCCTGGCTGTAAGTGTCCTTGGTTGTTGGCAGTACCTGTGAGAGTGTGTTGACAGGAGCCAGCCTGACAAGCAAGGTTGGAGCATGCCTGTGTGGAGAGAGAGCACTCAGCATTGCCTTCAACCTAACAAACACCCTGTTTTCCAGCCGACTCCAGTGGGATCTGTCCATGTAGATTCTGGGACGTCTGCAGTAACAAGAGACAGCCACGTCCACAGGGATCGACCATCGCAGCAGGCCCTTCGCAATCAGGTGCGTTGCTCACGACTGCTTTGGCAGTGCCGCGTCGTTGGAACCTCTCTGAGCTCCTCCTGGAGTGGAGGACCAGAAGCCGTTACGGGTGTCTGGGGCCAATTCTTGCCTTGGTCAGAGCGAGCACAATTCCTGCTTAATTTAGAGACTGCGGTTTGAGGAGAATTTGGTCAAAGCAACAAGTTGCTGAAATACTGTATGGGCCAGTGGAATTCCTTGGGATCATGAACCGAGCACGCTTTGGAATTGGAAAAACTGGATCCATAGTCTTTTCCACAGTCTGTGGGTAAACAGTTTAAGTCACCTATCCAGCTTGGTCAGCTGGCCTGACCTAGCTGTCTAACAGCCTTCCTCTGGGTACTTTTTCTCATGGACCGTGAATAACCAAGCAGTGGTGGTGATGGCAGCCTGCCCCTAGGTGCCCTCTTCCCACGGACCTGAAGGATGTACATGTCCCACGTAGACGCCATAGGACCTTCTTGGGGTGTCTGGTTCATGGCGTGAGAAGCGTGAAGGACTGCCAGGGTAGGGTCCCTTGGGGAGGCTGGGCATCACGGTCTGGATGAACTGCCAGGTTTTGAATGTGAATTTCCCCATTTTTTCCTTTCTAGTTGTAATACTTGGTTGGTGTTGAGAGTTTGGATTTTCTGTATTAACAGAACTGATCAGAAGTTCAGTAGATCTCCACTGCTGGCTCCTAGCTAGAGCTGTTGGTGCTCTTACCTCCCAGTGAGTGGTTCCGGGTTCGCTCCGCTCCTCTAACCGCTGTGTGCCATTCTAGCTCCTTGTCTGTCGTCTCCGCTCCCACTCAGTTCGCATGAGCCAGGCTTCACGAGTGCAGAATCGAGTGTGAGATGTCACAACTTGCCTGGGCTCAGCTTTCCCTGTCCTGTGCAGCTGGGCTCTGAACGGTAGAGCGGCTAACATAGAGTAGCACACATCTCAAGTCGTCGGCTAGCGTCAGGGCAAACCCCCTCGTTCAAAGTGTGGCGTGTAGGAAGCTGGGTTGCGTGAAGCACGTGTGCAGGCCTGTGTTTGTGCATGTGGCTCGGCGGGGCCTGGCCTGTGAGTACTAGCACAGTAATCTGCTTTAATGTATTGCCTGATCCATGCTTTAACTACCCCTCGCCTGGGTCGTCTGCTTTGACCACAGACCTTTGCGCTGTGTATGTACGAGGCACCTCGTTTCCTTTTAATGTACAACGCCTGGCTTCATTTTCAAGCACGTTAGTTCACAAATTATAATACGTAGCCCAAAGAAATCTGTCCCAGCCCCAAAATACTGGGCAGACAGCCTCCAGTCCTTGTTCTGAGACTCGCAAGAGTCTTGATGCTGGATTGCAAGCGGCTTGTGTCATTTCTTTTGACCGAAACTTTACTTAGGAAGCTGAATTATTTAACGTGCCAATACGCAGGGGAAATCAGATTCTTCTCACCAAAACATAAACAAGGGAAGTTCCTTTCAAGTACTGAAAAAACAATTTCTCTAAAGAAAAAAGAAGAAAAAACAAACATCTGGAGCAGTGAACTGGAGAGTGGGTTTGGGTCAAGTGACTGCCTCGATCTCCAGATTTAATTGCCTTATTTTTCTTCCTGCATATAATAACTGCAGACTCTCTTTTATAATATTTGGGTCCCAGAAGAGATGGTGATGTGAGAGTGATTTTCCTTTTGTAGCCTTGTCCTCTGAGACATGAAGGTACTTGACAGGCAAAGCTGGGTGAACCCTATTCCTCACTGTCACTGCCTGGGTTGCCTTTTTGACAGCTGAGTTCAAGCCCACTTCAAAACCAGTTTATCATGTACTTGGCTGTAGAGCTGGGAGAGACAAATCTGGCTCTTGTGGCTACTAGAGCCTTTTCTAGAAGCTGCTCCAGGCTGAAGCTTCTCCTAATGCTGCCGCCAAACCGCCTTGATGACAGAGTGCTCTGGAAGAAGCAGCACTCCAGATCCATCGAATACACTTGCTTTTAAAACCTTCATTTAAATTCTCCAGTTCATAATCTTGTGACTTGGAGCCATAAAAAAAATACTCCAGGGAAAGGGCGTCTGCTCTGAATGTCACCAGGTACAAAAAGCGTGATCAGCGTCTCGGGGTGACGGGAGGAGCGTGTAATGAGAAGGTGTAATAGGCCAGGCCTGGACAAGGCCACCTCGAGGGAAGTGTTCCCTATGGACTGGCTTTGGTGACTGCCTGGAAGGAGGAGCGGCACTGTGGGTCTCGCCAGGAGGGAGCCGTGGGTCACCTGCATGATAGCAGATGTTTTACGAAACACCAGGAAAATTCTTTCTTCACTCCCCTACTTTGTGCATGTGCTCCTGCTCTAGTTGAGTGACAGCTCACTGGTGGCATTGAAGTTTGTTCTCTGGAGGCTTTCTCTGCCTTTGTCCCAGTGGCACTGAGCCCTGTGACTTCTCTTCCCTTCATCAGGGCTGAGGCTCGTCATCCGTGGCTGCAGGGAGCCACACAGAGCAGTGCTGAGGAAGGGCAGGGCCCGCGCACCTCGCTGTGGTTCCTCACTTCAGCTTTGCTGCTAAGAACCGCCTCTTTATTCTCTTGAGCCTCTTGTTTCCCTGCCGTCTCCGCTCAGCGCCCTCCTGCCAGCCACCTGTGTGCTGCTTTGCCCTCTCGCCTTTCAAATTTGTGCTTCAGCTTTGACACATTTGCTTCAATTTTTATATGGTGTCCTGGGAGACACCTCGTAAACATGTCTCATCGGTCCGGCTTGACTTCGGGCTTGCCTATGCCCTCTGCTGTTGGCCTGGGGCCTGAGGTCTGCCTGTTTGTCCTGCGCTTCCCGGTCTTAGGAATTCTTCCTCCAGCTGGTTGTGGTTGGGTTTAGGTGCGCCTAGATCCTGCTGGGTCTTAGGTGAACACTGGATGCATTGTCTTCAAAGCTGGGTGACCTGTAAGGAACTTCACGTGCAAGTGCAAAGTGGTTCTTCTGATAAATAAATTTCTAATAACGTAATTGCCTGAAGTTTGCATCTGTTGGGAATAAAGAAGAAACTTTTGGCAAAAGATTCTTATCTGCTTTTCTGCAGAAAACCAAAAAGCCACC
>NW_010429663.1:0-1637 GCF_000710305.1 Buceros rhinoceros silvestris | reverse complement strand
TCTTGCCCCAGTCAAGCAGGTGTGGTGGATGCTTCCTTCTGCGCCGTACAGGTGAATCAGTGTGTGGAACTGGCTGCTGGCGAAACAAAATGTGGCTTTGTTTTATGTTGCAAATTTGAGTTAGAAAGTGCATATTTTAGGGAAGTCGAACACGTGTGTCCAGTCTTGCTGCCACACCACGTGCTCTGGCGTGTGAGACCTGACAGATGTCATTAAACAGACTGTCAGTGTGTTTATGTCTCTGCCAAAACTCAAGGAAGTGAAGCTGCCTAAAGAAATAACTCCCTGAGTAGAGCCGCACTTCCTCCTTGATCGGCAGCTGGAAGAGAAGAAATCCGCTCCTGCAGTGGGTTGCTGCAGGCACTGCTGAAGCAAACCACAAGGTGCACTTGGTAAAGAGAAATTTTAGCCCGACTAGAAGTTTAAGTGCCTTGCTTTTTGCAAAGAAACTAACTCACTAACAAATGCCGTTCTAGTTCCTCCCCTCGCTCACCTGCTGCTCTCTCTTCTCTTTCTCTTGTGCTTCTGAACTTGAGCAGGCATCGTCGGATCGCCGAGGGGAGTGGGAGATCCAGCCGAGCCGGCAGACGAATACCTCGTACTTGACATCTCATTTGGCTGCAGATCGGCATGGAGGATCAGTACAGGTACCTCCTCCGCCCCATGCGTACAACCTGGTTGTGGGAATTGGTGTAAAATCCCCTGAATTCTCCTCGAACTGCAGTGGTCCTCAAACCTCGTGGTCAGGAGAGCAATTTCACAGGGCGGTTTGGTCCTGTTCTGTACATAACACTCAAGCTGTGGTTTTGGGGGACCCAAGCTGTGATGGCCAACGTCGTTGCTGTAACCGCTTCAAGGAAGCTTTTCCTCTGAGAGCTATCCTGAGCTCAGATTTGTCAAACTGAGCACAGAAAGGAACACGTGAGCAGGTCTGATCTGTAACTCACCCCTCTATCCCCACCGTGGAGGTGTTCTTGGGTGGCACAATGGGGTTTGTTGCATGTAAACCCCGTTAATGTTAGGAAAATAGTTGAGCTGTTCCAGTTCAGGCTTGATAGCTGAGGTTCTGGTTGAATTCCTGAAGCTTAATGGAGATCTAGGGGTGTCAGACTGGAGAAATGTGCTGGTGCAAAACCACTTCTCTTTCTGAAACCACACCTGCCCCAGGTTGTCCCTCAGGACAAATTGTAAGGAAGTTTATTGCGCTGCTGCCAGAGTAAGATAACTGGACGTGCTAGAGAGAGGACGCAGCAAACGACCTGTCTGACATTGCTGCCGAGGTGAGCTCTTTGGCCTGCGAGAGCTGGTCTGCAGTGCCAGAACACCCCTTTGAACATTGGCTCCGTGGAATGGAAGTCACTGCCTGGAGTGGAACTGAACTGAGCGGAGGAGATGGGCAGGGCAGGATGCCCCTGTGTGAGGTGCAGATTGGATTGAAGTATCCAGCTGGCTGCTGGTCACAAGTGGTGTTCTCCAGGGGTCAGCAGTGGGGCCCGTTCTCTTTGACATCTTTGTCAATGATCTGGACAAGGGGATCGATGGCACCTTCAGTCATTTTGCAGATGACAAGTTGGGTGGGAGCGTTGATCTGACTAAGGGCCAGGACGCTCCACAGAAGGATCTGCACAGGCTGGATC
>NW_010429662.1:1042-41593 GCF_000710305.1 Buceros rhinoceros silvestris | reverse complement strand
TTAGTGGATGAGGGAAGGGCTGTAGATGTTGCCTACTTAGAATTTGGTAAAGTATTGGACACTGATTCCCACAGCATTTTCCTGGAGAAATGGGATGCTCATGGCTTGGATAAGTGTACTCTTTGCTGAGTAAAAAACTGGCTGGATGACCTCATCCACAAGTGGTGTCCCCAGGGCTGATTATTGGGGCCTGTCCTCTTTAACATCTTTATGAACGATCTGGATGAGGGGATCAAGTGCACCCTCAATAAATTTGCAGATGACACAAAATTAGGTGGTGCATCAATCTGCTTGAAGGTCGGGAGGCTCTACAGAGGGATCTGGACAGGCTGGATCAATGGGCCAAGGACAGTTGTATGATGTAGAGCAAAGCCAAGTGCTGGGTCCTGCACTTGTGTCACAACAAACCCCTGCAACATTACAGGCTTGGGCAACAAACCCCTGCAACATAACAGGCTTGGGGAAGAGTGGCTGGTAAGCTGCCCAGCAGAAAAGGACCTGGTGGTGTTCAGCCGACTGAATAGGAGCCAGCAGTGTGCCCAGGTGGCTGAGAAGGCCAACAGCATCCTGGCTTGTATCAGCAATAGCGTGGCCAGCAGGAGTAGGGAAGAGATTGTCCCCCGTACTTGGCACTGGTGAGGCCACACCTTGATTACTGTGTTCACTTTTGGGCCCCTCACTACAAGAAGGACATTGAGGTGCTGGAGCACGTCCAAAGAAAGACAATGAAGCTGGTGAAGGGTCTAGAGAACCTATAAGAAGCAGCTGATGAAACTGTGGTTGTTTAGCCTGGTGAAAAGGAGGATGAAGGGAGCCCTTATCACGCTGTACAACAACTTAAAAGCAGCTTGTAGTGAGGTGGTGATCAGTCTGTTCTTCCAAATAACAAGCAATAGGACAAGAGAAAATGGCCTCAAGTTGCACCAAGGGAGGTTTAGTCTGGATATTAGGAAAAATTTCTCTACAGAAAGGGTGGTAAAGCATTGGAACAGGCTGCCCAGGGAAGTGGTGGATTCACCGTTCCTGGAGGTATTTAAAAGACATGTAGGTGTGTTGCTGAAGATCACAATTTAGTGGTGACCTGGAAGTGCTGGGTTAATGGTTGGACTTGATCTTAAGTGTCTTTTCCAACCACAATGATTCCGTGATTCTGTTATTCATTTACCCATGTCAGCTCATAGCAAATACCCTGGTGTACAGCACGTGCCTCTAATCACCTACAGAGTTTGTGTAACAGCTTTCGGAGGTGATTCAGTTCAAGGCTCTCATTTAGGTATCTAGGTGTGCTGTATGTGTTGAGTTTCCATTACAGCCAGTGGAGTGAGTTAGCTGACCAAGCATGATGGGCAGGTTTCAGCTGCCTCTATGGAATCCCCTAGCGCTAGTTCAGGAGCACTGGGATGTGCAATATACCTACTGAGCTCATATGAGAAACTTGCATCCTTCTGGGAAGACAACTGGAAACCAAATATTGTCCCACCCACCAACTGAAATTATGCTTCACACCAGTGTCTAAGCAGCTGAGTTTCATTGTAGGTCTCTGCTGAAAGATGAGCTGAATTGCTTTCCCTATGTCAATGACAAAACCTCCATTGACTGTAATGAGAGATGAGACACTTGATGTGACTAAAGAAACACAGTATTTTAGATATCTTCATCTCAGATTGAATCCCTGCATAGACAACTCAAACTCGATTTCATCTTTATCACAGTTGATGAGTATATCTTTGTCTGGGATTAACACATGTAGTATTCATATGCTGATTAGTCTTTGGGGAAGGTAGACAGAAATAACTGCACAGACATGTTAATATGCTCTGCCTTTATTTTGTGATTTCTGATCCTTGAGAAATTAGTTTCTTGTAATGAGTTTAGAAGGATTAAAAGGGAATTTAAAAAATGGGGAGTTGGGGGATTTTGAGAAAATGTGTTTACCTTTACGTACATTTGAATTCCTTTTGCTGCATTGCAAACTTTACAGGAAATTTCTGCCCTTCAGGAGTGGTCTGGAGTCAAATAATTAGGTTCACTCTTTCTCCAGTGAGAGTTTAAGCTAATTAGAGCTGTCAAATCCCTTCCATTGTATCCTCTGCATATAATAAGATATTTGTATAGGGGGGTGAGTTTGTACAAAGGACAAATAGCCTTGAAGCACTATGCATCTACACAATTTGACATCTTTGGTGATTTCTTTCATTTAATTGGAACAGATTGTCAAATAATAAGTGGAAATGATGTAGTCATCGCTTCTTTTGATAACTTCGTTCTTAATAAGCTTGCTGTCCAGCATAACATTACAAGTTTGGGCCCTCTGCTTCCAACCAGAGAAGGCAAGTCCAAAGCTGCACTGGATATTTTTATAGCACTGTACTTTGGTAGAGCTATGTTGATGCTGGTAGTGTTGTGCTGCTGAGATACCATGCCCACCTCTCTATGTGCATTTAGTTCTTTAGATGGATTAGTGCACAGACCCAAGTGCCCAGGCACTATTTTCTTCACCATTAATTTCTTAGCATTAGCCCTAGCATGGCAAAATAGCAGTCTCCCACGCTCAGCCCAGGAGTTAGGACTGCTGTAGATCAATCCCAGTGTAGTTCAGATGTGTCCACCTCCTGGTTTTGTGGAGATTAGAACTGAACTGTGTGTGTCAGGCAGACTTCAGTTTACACAACGTCAGTCAATCCATGTTATTTACTATGACAGACAAAACCCCTAGGTTTGCCAAAATGCCTTCACTAGGAACCTTGACTAACAGATTGCTAATGGTGTTAATAATGGCTTTGCACAGCCACAATGTGGGGGCTGGTGGGAGGCTTAGGCCTGCACAACTAGAAAGCATTTATTAGTTCAGAAGAGTGAATGAACTCTCTAAAGTTCTTTAAATTATTGCTATTATCCCCTTTTATTTGATTGTGAAGGTCTTCTTCACATTCAGAGTGTTAGTTCTAACTCTCCTTTTCACAGCCATAGGAGGGGTGTTTTCAGCTGCTAAAAGTCAGTCATGAAAACCTTTGCAAAAGCGTTCGGTTGGTGTTGGGGAGGAGGTGTTGCTTGTTTTTAAAATACAACCTGATCAGAAATCTTTTGGACATGTATGCAGTGGGAGATAAGTGGGAGCTTCTCAAGCTAAGTCTCTTTGTCCAAAGACTTAACATGAATGACAGCGAAATGAGGAAATTCAAAACAAGCCTATAATGCCCCAAACCCAAAAGTGTTTGAAACAGGCTAGAATCAGTCCCCTGAGGGGCTAGCACTACAAGCGTGTGTAGCTCCAAGTTGGAACTTGCTCTGGTATCTCTAGAGAGACTGGCCCATACTGGGTTCCTGGCCAAGATCTGGGTATGGGGCATGACAGGACACGTACTGAGGACTCTGACCCAGTCTGATGTGTCATGTCGTTATACTGGGGCAGCCTAGCACAGAGAAACTCAAGTGTTGCCATGGGACTATATGACGATCTGCGCAGGCTCGCTCTGAACACTGACTACAGGATTGCTCCCAGGAGATGGATCAATGGCTGGATTTAAAATGAAATTCAATATCTCTGTGAGAGCTTAAAGTTCACCCACGTCTTCTGATGAACTGTTCCTGTGTTTAATTTTCATCCTTAGGGAAGTGGACCGGCTTCAACTTCTAGCAGCTGTGCTATCTCATGCTCTTGTCTGTAGGATGGAAAAACATCTCCATTTCAGGCACCGAATAAGTACTCATTACTTGCTACAGACAAGGGACCTCCGTATCTTCTCTCTACCGAGCTGGATAGAGTGTGCTTTTCAAGCTTTACCAGGCTCCCCCTTTTTCTTTTTCCTGAATCTGCCCTCTTTTAAGACTGTCCTTTGAACCTCTTGCAAGGGTTGAAGTGTGAGTAACTCTTCAATTAGGCAGTAACTCTGTGCTGGTCGGGTATGTGCCAAGTCCTTGCTGCTGCCCCTGAATTAGCTTAGGAGCTAATGTTGCTTAGGAGCGATGTTCTGTTTCACCCATTTCACTGCATCTAAATATTAGAGATATGTGAGCAGACACCTTCCAGATTTTTCTGCCATTTTCAATGACTAATTCCTAATATATCATTCATTAAACTATATCATGTTCATAGAGCTTTCTGACTTTTTTTCCTTAAGATCATTATGTGTAACTTGTCTGAGTCACATGATGTCACAACCTGAAACTGTTTCATCCTGCCAGATCACTTTTGCTGTCTGTAAAACATAAATAAATAAACCTTTCTTTTCTACATATAAATGTAACTTCTTTAATACTTCAGAGGTAGCACAGGGCAACAGACTCTCTTTTTCCTCATTTTTGGCTTTTTTTTTAAAGCTTCTTTTTGCCATGTTACCTACTTGGAATCGTTTTCTTTCCTGGGCCTTCCTAGCCCCTTTTACTATCTCTATATTAGTAAGTTAAGTAGCACGGTAAAAAGAATGGGCATGGAAACTCAACTGTCTAAACTATTTAATTGTTAGTATTTGCCTGGACTGCATCACCCAGCCAGTACTGCCCCAAGCACTTTCTGAGCACGGTTTGGGATTTAGTCTAGTACAGACCTCCTCTTCAGAGGTTTGAGGCTTTTAATCGATAGCGTGTATGTGTTGGCCTTTGAATTCCGAAAGAGTTTAGTTTGCTAGTTTAGAGGTACATTTCAATATGAAAACTAAAATAATTTCCCATTTTTGTTGTGGATTTTTAGAAGTTTTTATTAAAAATTTAAAGAAATTTTTAATTTCTTTTCAGTAAGAAGTTTTTAATGTTAGTACATTCATTACTGACTTGTCCAATTGCATGAAAGATTCCCAGGAAATGAAACAATGTGAGATACCAGGTAAGTATCATTTACATTGAGATCATCAAAGCCATGATCAACTCTCTTCTATACCTCATGATGAGAGATGAAAAACTCATTTTAATCTTAGTATATATGTGGTATAACAGTAACACTTAGTACCCCACATCCACTGAAACAAGGTCCTTTTCAGCAGGCTGCTACACTTCCAGCTACTTCCCAGCCTGTTGTTATTCTTACAGGTTTACCCTGACCCAGAAACAAAACTTTGCACTTCTTTTTGCTGACTTTGTGAGGTTTCCCTCAGCTTAGTCCTCAACTTAACTCGACCCTGGATTAAAGACCTACAGTTCAGACCTTTACCCAACCCCCTTAATTTAAACTCATGTGCTAACCTACCCCCAATTGCATTGATTAAGCAGGGTGTGCTGCTGGTAAATTCAGGCTGCCTGTTCCTTATTTTTCAAGAAAATGAGAAACGGATTGCAAGAAGATATGCTTCAAGACCTTTCCAGGGACTGAGGTGAGGCTGATCATCCTATTGTTCCTGAGGCACCTCCTGCTTCTCATGACGATAAGCATAATGTTAGACTTTATCCAGCTGCCAGGCTATTTTTCCAGTGGCCATCTACTTTATGCAATGATAGTCAACCTCCTCACAATAGGATGGTATCTGAACACCCTTGAGTGAATCTCCTACAGCCCCATGGATCTCATTACTACCAGCTTCTCTAAGTAGCCCCTAATCAGTTGCTCCCCCACTGCTTGCTGCCCTTCTCTACCTCTGCAAATTTTTACATAACACCAAGCTGAGTGATGCAGTTGACATGCCATTGGGATGGGATGGGATGGGATGGGATTGGATGGGATGGGATGGGATGGGATGGGATGGGATGGGATGGGATGGGATGGGATGGGATGCCATCCAGAGGGACCTGAACAAGAGCAAGAAATGGGCTCATGTGGACCTCATGATGTTCAACAAGGCCAAGTGCAAGGTCCTACAACTGTGTCAGGGTAAACCTCAGTATCAATACAGACTGGAGGACGAAGGGATTGAGAGCAGCACTGTGGAGGACTTAGGAGTACTGGTGGATGAAAAGCCGGACATGAGCCGGCAATGTGTGCTCACAAGCCAGAAAAACCAACCATATCATGGTCTGCATCAAAACCAGTGTGGCCAGCAGGTCGAGGGAGGTGATACTGCCACGTTACTTGGCTTTTGTGAGACCCCACCTGGAGTACTGTCTTCAGCTCTGGGGACCCCAACATAAGAATGACATGGGCCTGTTGGAGTGGGTCCAGAGGATGGCCATGAAAATTATGAGAGGGTTGGAGCACTTCTGCTATGAAGAAAGGATGATATGGTTGGGGTTGTTCAGCCTGGAGAAGAGAAGGCTCCACCTTATTGCAGCCTTTCAGTACTTACAGGGGGCCTATAAGAAATATGAGGACAAATATTTTAGTAGGACCTGTTGTAATAGGTCAAGAGATAATGGTTTTAAACTAAGAGGGGACAGACTTAGACTAGGTATAAGGAAGAAATTTTTTATAATGAGGTTGGTGAAACACAGGAACATGTTGCCCCAAGGGGTGGTATATACCCTATCCCTGGAAACATTCAAGGTCAGGCAGGGTGGGGGTTTGGGCAACTCCATGTAGTTGAAGATGTCCCCGCTTAATGCAGGGGGGTTGGACTGGATGACCCTTAAATGTTCCTTCTATCCCAAAATATTCTGTGATTCTATGATCTCAGACTGTACATGAGAAGATCTGGAAGCCAATTTTGTCTGTGAAGACTTAGACAAAAAAGCCTTTTCTGTATCACCCATTACTAGATCTTCTTCTCCATCCAAAAATATGCCACATTTCCCCTAAATCTCCTCTTATTACTAGCATGTCTGTGGAGACTTTTCTTCTTATCCTTTCTGTATCTAGGTAGCTTTATCTGCAAATGGTGTATGACCTTTTTGCTTTGTCCCTAAATATCTTAATTATGCTTTGATGACTCTCCTCTGTGCCTGTCCTAGTTTTCACTCCTTGTATGCCCTCTGTGGTTATGTCCAGTCTGGACTTTTACTAATGGGTGAAAGATAATTATGTGTTTGGCCATCTCCATGAATGATGTTGGGCTCTATGTGACAGACTAGATGCCAGTATCTCAAATAACCTCCAAGTTATGCATATGTTTTGTGCCTTGAACAGCTGTAGATGAGGATTAAAGTGCCTCTTCCCATCAAGACTGGATCTGTGATAAGCAATTTCTTTGGCCGTTCTGGAATGGTGCAGACACCCAAGAAAGAAATCAGTGCATGCTCCTTCTCCAAAGAAAGCTATCAAGAGGCAGGGCATCCAGGGAAAGGTTCAGTAATCTGAGAGGAATGTGATTAAATGCTGATGCAATTTTTTTTCCCCATGGTAAAAGTAATAGAAAAATTAAGACTAGATTTCCAATATCCTTCTGAATGTAGCAGTAGTGTTTGTGATATCAAATACAATCTCCACCAAATAACTGAATTTTGTCTATGGTTATAGCCAGTGTTTTTATCATTCCACCTGCATTACCTACTTGACAAGTATCAGCAACTCCAGCCATGTTTCTTTTCTTTATCAGTGAAGGCCCATATATAATTAAAAACGTATTCTGTTGTCATTAATTTTCTTCCTTTGTATTCACTTCAAGATTTTTGGGGCTTTCTAAGTATATTCAGAATACACTAATAGAAAATCAGTTCCTCTGTGTTTGTGAGCAAATGCCATCAGATGGGAAGAGAAAAGGAATGGCAAAAAGTACATAATGTTCTGTTCTTGATATCTCCCTAAATTAGTTTGGTGAAGGAAGAAAGAACAGCAATTTCTGCACTGATTAATTTCTTGTCAATGGAATTGGAATTGCCATCAGTGCTTCCACAGAAGGCTAACATAATTTTAAGTGCTATGGCAGTCATATGTTGTAATGTTGTTTACAAAAGGAAAATAGCACTTCAGTTGACCACAGCACTCAACAAGCCTCGAGTGAAAATCACAGGTCTGTGGGGGTTTTATTTCTATTTTTCTGTTCTCTGTGAATTCAACCCAATTTAAAGAGTAAAAGTCTCAGAATATAGTTGACTCTTATCAACCCTTCACAACTGACTCTGACTCAGCACTAAAGTATATTAAACAAATTTCAAAAAATGGTCATCAAACTTGTTTTCGTCCTTTCTTGATGAAATAATACCTCCCTCCTTGCTAAGGACACTTAGTGGTCACAGAACATGACCAGTATGTGTGGTATTCCTTCTCAGTGAGGGTGAGCTAAACTTTCATTCTGAGTTCCCAGACAAGTATCAAGAGTCTTATTTCCAGTCATCCTTTACGGCCACATATATATTTGTGGAAAAAAAACTCTTCAGAAGGGGAAATGAAGCTCATTTGTGAAACTCTTTTCTTACCACTATCCTAATGACTGCCTGACAAAGTCATTTCAATAACACTTAGAGCTTCAGCACAACCTGAAAATGTAAGACTTCCAGCAAAAGAGAGTGACAGATATGCATCCCAGAATCAAGCTTAAGGACACTTCCACAGAAATTCCTTGGGACTTAGGTTGTGGTGGCTCTATCAGACTTAAGCAGAAGATGAAACTGAACAGAGGTCTTCTGCCTCATGGAGGAGAGTTCCAAATACTGAGTTGTTGCATTAAAGAAGACCTTACTACCTTACTCTCTGATGATTTTTTTTTATATATTTGGAAACAAGAACCCTATATAGCACGTTTAATTCAAATTTGTAAACACTTTCAGAATGTCTGAAACAGCCTTTTTAATAACTTTAACTGTAGAATCACAGAATTACAGAATCACTGAGTTGGGAAGAAACCTCTGGAGATCGTATAGTCCAGCTCAAAGGAGGGTCAGCTAGAGCGAGTCATTGGGTCTGGGTTCAGCCAGGTTCTGAATTACTTCTCTGGGAAACCTGTTCCGGTATTTCACCACCCTCACAGTACAAAAAGGTTTTTCTATTTTTAAGTGGAACTTCCTATATTTCAGTTTGTGCTCATTGCTTCTTGTCATTTCACTGAACACCACTTAAAAGAGCCTGGCTTCCTCTTCTTTGCACCCTCCTTTAGGTTTTTATGTAACAGATCACACTTCTCCTCTTCTCCCCCAGCCTTCTCTTCTCCACGCTAAACAACCCCAGCGCCCTCAGCCTCTCCTCATATGTGAAATATTCCTGTCCTTTAACCATATTTATGGTCCTGATCTGGACCCGTTCCAGTATGTCTATGTCTCTCTTGTACTGTAGAGCCCAGGACTGGACAGAGTACTTCAGATGTGGCCTCACCAGAGCTTCATAGAGGAGAAGGATATCTTCCCTCAATCCTCTGGCAATGCAGCCTAGAATGCCATTGGCTTTCTTTGCCCCAAGGCACGTTCTTGGCTTGTGGTCAGTTTGCTGTCCTCCAGGACCCCCAGGGCCTTCTTCACAAACTGCTTGCCAGATGTCTGGAGACTAGCCTTGGTGTTTCTCCAGCTTGCAAGCCTCCCCTGCCTTTGCTGCCATATCTTCTCTTTTCCTTTGGTGTCTCTCCTGCACTGGCATCCCTCCTGCTGTGGCATTTCTCTTGTGTCTTGTGGTGGTCACCACCTTTCTTAAATATGTTTTTTGAGATATAGTAAACTCATCCGATTGGTTCTAGTTTTGGTACATGGTGGGTCTGCTTTTTCTGTTGCTGAGCTGGCTGAAACCAGCTGACCAGCACTGCACAGTTCTTGATCTCCTTCTATGCAGGTCACCCTGAAGCCCCTCCCTCCACACCAAACCGCTGCCAATTATGTACACTCCCCATGAGTAGGACTCCTCATTTCCCCTCATTGAACTTTATGAGGTTCCCATCAGTCCATTGCTCCAGCCTGACCAGGTACTTGTGCATGGTGGCACAACCCTCCAGTGTATCAGCTGCTTCTCCCAGTTTTCTACCATTTGCCACCCTCATGAGGGAGTGCTCTGTCCCATCACCCAGGTTATTAATGACAGCATTGAACAATACTGGCCCTGGCATTGACCTCTGCAGTACACCACCAGTGACAGACCTCCAGCTAGACATCATGTTGCTGATCGCAACTTTGAGCTCAACAGTACACCTCACTTGCATAGTCTAAACGTCACCAGTTTTTTGAGGAGGATGTTACGGGAGGTAGCGTTGAAAATCCTAAAAACCAGGATAAACAATACCCACTGCTCTGCCCTCAGCTGTTGAGCTAGTCTTCATTGTAGAAAACTATCAATTTTGTCAGACATGATCTCTCTTTTTTATATCCTTACTGACTAGGCTTAACCACCTTCTTCCCCTTCAAATATTTAAAATGCCTGCTCTGTCACCTTCTCACGTAATCGAGGTGAGGCTGTCCAGCCTGTAGTTCTCCAGATCTTCCTTCTTATCCTTATTGAAGATACAAGTGACACTTGCTCCCTTCCAGTCCTCAGGATCTTCTCCTGATTGATCTTTCAAAGGCAGTTGAAAGTGGTCTGATAATAACATTGGCCAGCTTCCAAGCGCTCATGGGTGTATCACATCAGGACCCACAGACTAGTGTATGTCCAGTTTGTTTATCCCCTAATCTCGTTCTCCTTGTCCAAGGGTAAGTCTTCCTTGCTCCAGATGTCCCCACTGGTCCTAAGACCCTGGGATACTTGAAGGCCAGTCTTACCAGTAGAGAGTGGTACATTCAGTAGTCCTGCTCAGATTCAGCTCCTCAGTTTCATATGCCTTCAGCCTGATTATTCAGAGTACTAAGAACCGGCAGCTCCAGAAGTTTTAAACTGAAGTTCGGGAACTTATCTGTTTTCTCACTCTGCAGGTGGGCATCCAAAATTCGGTAGTATTTCCCAAGAATTTTAATATTCCTGCCTACTGTTCTCAGTTAAACAATTTCTCATATGCTTCCATCCTGAAGTGCTGAAGAGCTGTGTTCATCAACACCAACCATCAGAGAACATCTTTACAAATACACATCCCTGCTTTTTATTTAACAGCCCTTGCACATCAAAAGGTGCTCCTGTGCATGTTATTACCAATAAATTACAGAATTTTATGAAGAAACAAGTAAAAAAAAAAGGCAGGCAAGATTAATATATTTATTCCAAGATTGACTCTAAAGTTTGATCCACAAGTTTGTCTCACATCAGCAGGCTGCATTCACAGAAGAATACAGGTTGGAGAGAATTGCTGTATTCTGTATATCTCCTCTCACTTGGATTTTAATTGACGATTAGATAGTGATAGAGAAAATCTAGAATGAGTTTCTAAATGAGATGTCCAAAGTTTGGTAGGATGAATGTGGGACTTTCTCTTCAACTTTTTATGTACTACAACATTAAGTGGCCCAGGATACTAAGACAGGAAGCCATCCCGAGACCTGAATTATTGTGGTGGGGTTTTTTTCTGGTGTGTTGTGTCTGAACAACCAGAAAATAGTTTTCTGAAATTAAAATAGAAGTGAACAAGAAATAGAAAAAAGTATGTTTCTATGTGATCATTTAATCTATGTAATAATTTCTCACAGCAAAATATTAATAAAACCAGGAACAACAGTGAATGAATTTCCCTTTTCCCATCCTGTTTCAGTGATAATTTCTTACTATAACTCTTCAGTATACACTGCAGTGAGGGAATATTTATTTTTGATTAAACAGGCATTTTGGAATTTGAGTTCAACATGATCTTAATTAAAGTTTGACATTTCCATTTTCCATAAAAACCTGTTGTAATTAGATCTATTGTAGAAATAATTGCTTTTTTCTTTTTACTTACGTATGTGAAGCTGTATAATTATTTCTAAATATAAAAATTATATGGACTAATGTTTCTTGGAAAGGTTAAGGACTTTTTATTCCAAAAGTAATTCTGAATACACGTAATTTATAGAATACCTTAACATTGATATTTATTTCTTAAACTACTTCCAAAAAGGAGAATAATTGTTTCCTGTAAATTAACAGGAGATTTAATGATCAAAAATTTGTCTTACAAAATTGACTGTGGTTATTGTTAAGGGTTGTTAGTAGTGGCCACCACCTCCAGCACCCTGGCCCAGGACTTCCTCCTGCCCATCTGCTGGATCCCAGCCCAGTGCCCCAGAGACCTGGGGTCTCTGCCCAGACTGAGGAATGTGGCTGCCCCTTTCCCTTTTGCCGGTTCATCCGGTAGGGAAGCTGAGCACTTGTCCCAGGTGCACAGGACACACACAGGACATGGACAAGGCTGGCTGAGCAGAGAGGGTGCTGACTTCAACAGCACCTATATAGGATTCACATCAGACATAAGCACAGAGTCCAGTCTTCTCCTCCTCTTGGGCCGGCAGAGACTGAAGGTCACACCCACATGTCACTCTCCAGGCTCACAAGCACACGCACAGTCGTAGATCCCCTGAGTACCAACATGCCCCTCTGTCCATTTAACACTCCTGCCAGGACCACAGACTCTCTTACCCTCCCCACAAGGTCCCCGATTTTCCAGCTAGCTCAATGCTTGCTGCAGAAAGATGCATGCACTCACATGCGCATTGCACAGGTACCCCACACCCACTCAGGCTCTCTACCCATCTGATACTCTTACTCCAGCCTGGGGTCTCCTATGTGCTGATGCATCCAGCTCAGAGTTTGTTGTTGAGTGACAGATGCACACCCCATGCACACCCAGTTCGGGGGTGATACAGACACTTGCCCCTACAGACACAAAGGATCTTGTGTAGACTACAATCTTCTTCACGCACGTAGATCTTCTGAATTAAGATGGAAACAGACTTTTGTAAAACAAATGTCTAAAAAGTCAGATTTAACCATGGTTCCAAGGTTTGGTAGCTGTAACGGAATGTATTTCTCCTGTTAAAAAAGGAGCCAGACATGATCTGTAAGGAGACTTCCAGACTTAAGCAGTATATATGTCTGAGTTCTCAAGCCTCCTTTAAGCCACTGTAACTGTCAGACCTTGCTGATGGCAAACACTACCTGCAAATAGAAGGTGGATCCTCAGCCCTTAGGAACTCAGTCTTTCAAGATTTCTTTGTCTGAAAACACCTCAAGTCTGTATTACTCAACTTTTCTGACTTACAGATTATTTAATCTCTAAAAAATGAAAATATTTTTAAAAATAAATAAAATATAAAAAACATAGTTTTCTTGGGATTTGTAATTTTAATACTGTTTTCCCCCTTTTCTTTATAAATATCACAGCAGTAAATCCCATGCAATACATTTAGAGTGTATCATATATTTTTCACTAATTTTTATATTAAATCAGAGTAGTGTTCAAAGATTTGCAGCTACTAAGTTTGTTAACAAGTAAGGATGTGGTAGTTGTTTTCTGCTATGCAAATTTATGCTGTCATGCACGTCCACACGTATTAAACTAAGGTCTGAATTTCAGCCTCTGAATTCATTAATCTATTGTGTTGGGTTTGCGCCTGGTGGGTTTAGGTAATGGGGGAGGGGCTACTGGTGTGGCCCCTGTAAGAAGCATCAAGAAGCTCTAAGTCAGACCCAACAGTCAGAAACAACAGCAAAACATGGAACGCACTGGGGCTGACCACAGCCACCATTCCCTGTCCCCCTGCACCACTGCGGGGGAGGAGGTGGCAGAGCTGGGCCCAGGAAGAAGGGAGGGATGGTGTTAAAGGTGTATTTAAGATCTGATTCTATTCATCACTGTCCTACTCTGATTCAATTGGTGAATGGTTGGTGGTTTTGTTTAAATTAAATCGATTTTGTTTCCCCAAGTCAAGTCTGTCTTTTGCTCGTGGCCATACTTGGTGAGTGAGTCCTCCCTGTCCTTTGCCTCCGCCCTCAAGCCTTTTGTTTTATTTTCTCCTCCCCATCCTACCAGATGTGGCAGGAGTGCGAGAGCATCTATGTGGTGCTTTGTTGTCACCTGCATGGGCCCAACCCATGACATCTACCTAATGAGCCAAACAATCTGAATAATCCAGTATTTTAAATGACAAGTGTGTTCTTTGATTGCTCAGCACTAAAATCTGAACAGACACAGTTCTCTAATGTAGATAGAAAATGGGAGAAGCACTATGTGTTGCTGGTGGAATTTCTACACATTAACACAGTCTAGAATTTGTACAAAACCAACAATTATTTTTGTAAAAACTCTGTATCATCTATTCATTAGTATGCACAGCTACTCTCCGAATTATTAGCCCATGACAGCAACTTGAAAATAGCTCTATGATGAAAGAAAAAGACCCAGAGTATTAGCCCACAGCAATAGAAGAAAACTCTCCAAATACTGTAATGATAGATGTTCCTAAGAACATAAATTTTTAAAATATCACACTATTAAGCTATTTCAAGTGGTGTATGAAAAGATACCATTATTAAAGAAGGAAAGAAGACAAATATCTTGCAGTTAAACTGAATTTTGAGATGAGAAACATTCTAAAGGTCTGATAAAACCTGTCTGATATCGCCAGTTGAAAGACACAAGCAAATTCTAAACTACTAAATCTGATATTGCCTATAAGCTTCTACAATTAAGTGTCTTTTTCAGGTTTGCCAAGAAACTCGTAATGAATTAATTTACTGAAATTTAGGAGCCACATGGGTAGAGGTTCAGCAAATCAGTAAGTCACTTAAGACAATGAAACCAACACCCTGCCTGCAGGATTTAGAAGAAGTATCACCAATAATAGCACCTCCCGTAATTTGCTTTTGAGAAAGACAGATTGCAAAAGTGATTCCACTGGGCCAGAACTAAATTATATCAGCTCACATACCTCCTGTTTATTTTACCTTCTGCTCAAGAGCTAAAATAAGAAAATACTGTACTATGGTGGGTTGACTGTGGCTAGATGCCAGCTACCCAGCAAACCACTCTGTCACTCATCTCCTCAGCTGGACAGGGTAGAGAAAATATATCAAAAGGCTTGTTTGTTGAAACAAGGACAGGGAGAGATCATTCACCAACTACCACCATGGGCAAAACAAACTCAGATTGGGGAAAAATAATTTTATTTATTACCAGTCAAAATCAGACTAGGATAATGAGAAATAAAAACTAAATATTAAAACACCTTCCTCCCACTCCTCCCTTCTTCCTGGCCTTAACTTTACTCCTGATTTTCCCTAGCTACACTCCCTGAGTGTCACAAGGGGATGGGGAATGGGGGTTGTGGTCAGTTCATCACATGTTGCCTCTACCATTCCTTCCTCCTCACACTTCCCCTGTTCCAGCATGGGGTCCCTCCTGTGGGCAAGAGTCCTCCATGAACTTCTCCAACCTGACTCCTTCCTACAGTTTGTACTTCTTCACAAATTGCTCCACTGTGGGTGCGCCATGGGGTCACAATTTCTCCCAGCAAACCTGCTCCAGCATGGGCTGCTCCACAGGATACACAGATCCTGTCAGGAGCCTTCTCTTCCATAGGATCTTCACAGGGTCACAGCCACCTTCAGGCATCCACTGCCCTGTGAGCTGCAGGTGGATATCTGCTCCACCGTTTGACCTCCATGGGCTGCAGGGAGACAGTCTGCCTCACCATGGTCTTCACCAGGGACTGCAGGGGAACCTTTGCTCTGATACCCGGAGCACCATCTCCCCCTCCTTCTTCACTGACCTTGGTGTCTGCAGAGGTTTTTCTCTCACATATTCGCGCTTCTCTCTTCCAGTTGCAGTTGTGCAGCAATTTTCCCCCTTAAATATGTTACCACCAAGGCACTACCACTGTCACAGACTGGCTTGGCCTTGGTCAGAGGGAGGACCATCGTGGAGCTGGCTGACATGGGCAAAACTTCTAGCAGCTTCTCACAGAAGGCACCCTTGTAGCCACCACACTACTGACACCTTGCCACACAAACCCAAAACACACACAAAGGAAAATGTGAGGTGTCACATTCTCCCAGTTTAATAATAGTCCATACTCAGCTAAAACACTTCAAAGTCAAAATGTCTTGGATGGAAGTCACCTGTGAATATGAGGCATTGTGCGATCTGTATTTTGGTCAATAAAACACAGCTATCATGTGCTTCATAAAACTTCCCTGTGCCGACGATGAGACTGAGGGGTGGGGAGGTGGGAAGTAGAAGACATTCTAAAATCTGACAAGTAACCCAAAGGCTTCCCAAATACAGCATCCACAAACACACTGTCTGTACTGTAGAGTATTACCCAATGTCAACAATATTCACAGTGTCTATCAGGATATACATCTACTCTTCCACTCTGCTCACAAGGATGCTTGTTTACTCCTCCATGGTACACATTTTCTTCAGTGTATTTTCACACAGCCTATCAAACCATGTACTTACCTACCAAGAGACAATATGGATAGCATGTCAAGGAGTAATATGGATCTTTATTGTTCTAAGGCAAGTCTTGAATAAGTATGGTACCTAGAAAATGTAAAAATGAACATGCCTTTGTTAAAATATCAGATCTAAAGCTGTTCTTAAAAAGAAGGTAACCTTGTCACAAGACGAAGGAAAGAGAAAAAGGCAGGTACTTTCTCTGCAGTTTTGTCAGTTACTTTAAACTGGATTTTTGAACTTAACTTCATACAATGGAAATTCACATCTACAGTTGGTCAGCCAAAAATTAGTGAAAATACCACATTGCATTTATTTTCATTCCCTCATATTTTTTATTATGTCACTGGATGTGATGGAATTAATTTTTATTCAGTGAAATTAAAGAAGATCTCCCAAAATGGCATTTACATCAAACATGATCCCAAGTGTGACCTGAATTGCCGTGGATTTAGAACAGCAGTTTATAAGTGGGAGCAGAAGTAAATTCTGTGCAATTGTCCCTCCATTGAATAAGTCTTGTTATCAAGTGGGATGCATTATTGTTCAGGTTTTATTGACATACTTCTGATTGATAAAATTTTGTGTACAGAGAAGCACATAAAATAGCACTACAAGGGACTTTTGAGGTTGTCTAGGCCAATGAACAGTTATCCCTCACCTTGCTCAGATTTATTTTGGATTATTCTTTTATTTTATTGTGATTATTTTGAATTTTGATCCTCATCACCAAAGCACGTGAATCTATTCCAGCTTGACATGACCTAGAATACTGTACTTCCACAGGTTTGTAGAGACTCAGAGTTCAATCCCAAATAGTCTGCAGAAGCAACAATTACAGGCTAAAATTGTCTATGCTGAACAATCTCCATCTCCATGGAAAAGCTTTGGAAGTTCACCAATTGGTTGAAAACTGCTAGAATAAACATGGCTTACAGTTGTATCACATGAACTAGCCTAATGTAGTATTTTAACTAGTAGACATTTAAATCAAATATTTAGAACAAAAACCGAATAAAACAAATATTTACAAAACATTTCTGTTCTAAGAACTGATGGTAAGCCTAAACTAATAAGTTCAAAAATCAGTAGTGCTAGCTATCCTAAAGAATGGCTATTATATTAAGAATAAATAGACAATCAAAAAAGGATGAATATCTGTAGACCTTTCAGCTGTGTTCAAGTGGAAGTTTTTGCAATTCACCTACGTGACCATGAGCTCTGCTGTGCATATGAGCTAGCCACAGTTCACAAAAGTGTTGTTTTCTAAAGGCAATCTGTAACTATACATGCCAAACTTTCAAAGAATGTAATAAATCTCAGTAATTTTAAAAATCATATCTAAAATCATTCCATTGACCTTCTTTTATATATTTGGGCTATTTATGTTGGAAAAGGAGGTTTTTTAGCAGACATAAATTTGAAGGATTTCTCCAGCTCTGATGACAGCTGACAATAGTGGCAATGAGGATTCAGTGGGCTGTAAAACAGATTGTGGGATGAGTAACATCCTGTGCTGTTGGAATCTCAAAGCAGGGCTTGAAGGCGAGATGGTCGCCTGGCAGACATACAGCTAAACATCATACACAAGAACATGCTCCTACAACAAACACTTGCTCAAACAGACACATAAGCTGTCAGAGCAATACACATGTGAAAATAAATACGAACGTTTTCATGAGAATTGTATTTAACTATTTTCTGCCCATCCTGCTGCTCCTCTAGAGTTTCTAGAGCTGGGATTAGTTCAATAAGTGGTTTACATAGTCCACAGTTTGAAAAACAGTTTGCACCTGGATGTGAAATGTGAACATTTGAGAGTACAGTTATTATTCACAGTGTGGAAAATGATTAAACAAGAAGCAAGTTCTCTACTGGAGGCAAATGTGCCATTTGTATGTATCTATGGGCCATAAATGATAATCAGTAACTGATAAATGGGGTTTTACCTAATTATTCTTTTCCTTTTTTTTTTGTAAAAGGAATACAAGTCTGTATTCTTGACATTATCGATGAAATATATAGGAAAATTAAGATGATTGACTGAATCAACAAATAAGTCTTTTCAAAAGACTACATTTTTACCAGGTGTGATGCAAAATTTTTTGGGGTGTTTTTCATACAGTATTTGATGCTTTATCCCTTTAAACCCATTTAAAAGTATGCAAAACACATTTAATTAGATCAACACAGTGCAAACAAAGGGCTTAGGACCATGCTCAGAATATCTTTTCTGGATTCCCCAGCAGGATGATTCAGAACTTCTAAATTTAACATTTTGGATGTCTACAGAGGCAAGAGAAAGAGATAAATGAGAATCAGAACATTAATTCTTTAGCTGAAGGTGATTGCCAACTGTGCAGTACTCACTTTTTTGTAAGTCAGCAGAAGAGGTAGATCCCACTGATCCAATTAAGTTTGATGACTGAAATACCTCTGAACTTGCTTACAGTCTCTGTGTGTCCCAAGGAAGTTCATATCTACATATTTGAATTCAAATCCATTCCCAGCAAGTTCCTAAATAATCTACTGGCTCACCCTACTGAAATTGGGTTAACAAGCAGCCAAGAGTATTGGCAATAGAACCAAAAGAAGGGTACCAAAAGAGGGAAGCTGACTGTGTAACCCAGTGGTTAGCTGGCAGGTATGTAGGAATCTGAGGTCTGTTCCTGTTACAGTAATTGTTTTAGAGATTCTTGAACAAAAAATGCACAAATTATTCTGGCAGCAAGGACTAGAATGAAAGGTTTCTCCTTTGCTTCCTCCATCTGAAGAATCTTGCTTTCTCCCTTTAGTTCCACGGGACAGCAGCATCAACAGGGATGGCCTCCTAATCTGTCAAACTTACAGCCTACTGATCATGTGTCTCTCCTGGGAGACGAGAATTACCTTTCAGACAGTGTAAATTTACTATTAAATAACGGTTTCACTTAATGCTTATCTCAGAGACAGGGAGGTAATTAACCCCAAGGGGAAACAAATTTCAGAAGCACCTCTCAACATTTTTTCTTGTGTAGCTTATGCATTACCTCTGCTCAGCTTGTGTCGTCATGTGAATCTGACTGTTGGACACATAACACTCCATGGCACTTCCCATGCAATGTACAGGAGCTGTAGGTCTGTGAACCTGTCCCGAGGATACCACCTCAGGCATTAAGGAAGGATAAAGATGGATACTTGCTTTGTACATCTGTGCATGCATGAATTCATTGTACATCATCATCAAACAAAATTCAGCTATATATCATCCTCTTTCAAATGAAAACTAGTTAAAAAATTTAAAATTGGTGAAGTGACTCATCAGAAATAAAGCGGTATTAACCACCAAGGTATGTGAATCAGAACAAGCTTTCATAATGCTGAAAGTCACACTCAGTCCTTAATTTAAATTAGCCCTTAAAACCTCAATGTCCAGCTTTAGCCCTGCCTCATTATTTCCTACAACTGTTGCTAGTGCCTTTTCCCTCAATCAAAGATGGATGAAAAATGGAATAATGGAAGCCAAACTCCTAACCAGCTGGAAACCTCCTTTGCTCTTTGCAGTTTGTCACAGGGAAAAACTGGAGAGATTAAAATACTAGCAAGGACTGTAAATAGATGTTAGGGTTACCTCAAAGCAATCCAACACTATGGCAGTAAAGTCTCATGTCACCCTACACACATATTGGTATGTTCTAAAGTACTATTTGGGAAAAACAGAAATAAGAGCAAAGAACATAGTATAAAACAGAGCACTAGTAATGTGGTAAACTGTAAAGAAATAAAATTAATGAAATGCGGAATGCAATCTGTTTCAAGCCAAATCAGTCTGGAAAAGAAAAGCACATTTTACAAGGAAATGCTTGGAGACTATTATATGAGCAGTTCCGAGTGAAAATAAAAACTTCTACAATCTTGTTAAAGAGATAATTCCTGTAGTATTTGTACTCTTTAAGGGAATTTCTACTTTGAAGAATATGGAGAATATCAGTTATTCATGATACGACAGTGTACTCCTGAGAACTGATCCTCTTTCAGACTTCGCTCTAGAAAGCAGTGAGAGGTTCAGTGATGATCTGATGATAGACACTAAACTTGAGTAACCATAGGCTGAATGGAAAATAGATAAACAGAATGCTAAAGATAAAGCTTTGTTTTACAAGAAGGATGTGTACCTAAGGGTTTGAGTCTGTGTTATGAAGCTTTAAGAACGGGCAAAAGATGCTTAAAGTTCCATCCTTTTTTTACCTACCATCAGTCACAGGTTCCTGTACCTTGCCTCACCACCTCTTCATAGAAGTTGGAGACATCATCACGTGTGCCTTTAAAGCTGATGGTTTACTTTGCTTTGAACTGGATCTGTAAAATTACACAATGAGAAAAAAAATTCTTGTTGTTAAAAGACTCATTGAAGTCATCTGGGATCAGGTTGCTCAGAGGCTTAGCTATAACGCGGCATATGGAATTTCTTCGAAGCGGAATACAAAACTTCGTGATGCTTATAGCTCACATCAAGAGGAAAACACACTGAGGTTCCATGTCTCCACAAACTGAAAGCCATTTCATGCAGAGTATTACAAAAAAAATAAGTGCCTAAAGAACTAAGTAGGAAATGCAGTGTAAGGAAGAAAGCTGAGCTACATCTTGCAAGCTGCAATGAACCACAAAATGTTAATTCAAAAGCCATAAAACCTAAAAGCAACAGGAAAGAAGTAGAACTGGTCCTACACCAAGATTAAAGAAGATAATCTACATATGATGTCCAGACATAGGAATATTATGGTTTGGTTTTCAGCAATGCTTTTTTAAAGTATTGGACTGTTACTGGGAATAAATCTACAGAAATAGAGATACTGAATTTAAGGAACAAACACAAGAGCATCGCATTCTGTAATCTCTCAACTCTGAAATAAATAGCAAGTAAAATTAGTACTCTGATACGATTTTTAGTAAATCCCTCATCTGGAATTTATGCTGCATGACCATGGTATAACGTCCATTTATCTAATGTCAAGTTTTTAGAACACAATTTAGGGGAAAGAGAGGGTTCTGTGGATAAAGTTAAGCAAGTCCCTAAGCCAGAAACCTGAACACAAACATCCCAAGCTTTAGCTAACAAAGATCTTGATCAGAATTCTATGTCACGAACCCATCTTTCTTTGAAATTGATCTCACAAGGATTTAAGAAGGAAGAGGCAACTGAGGCCAGTGTGGCTAATTCAGGAATATGAAGCAATAAATCAATAAGTACAAAATGCTCACAAATCAAAAAAATACTCAGTAGAGAAAGGAGGCAGTGTGGCCACAGTGAAGACAGAAGTAAAAAAAAAAAGTCTTTTAAATGGACACAGCTAAACAATATTTCAAAGCTTAAAAATGTTGGCAATGATTAGTGTCCTCCAGGACAATGGTTTAGAACCCATTACCCGGTATTTGTTTGAAGTCCTAAACCAGCTTCTAAAATGTTCTATGGGTTTTGTTTATGCCTGTTGATTAGCTTTTTAATATTTTAGAGTTTATGTGAGATTTCTAGGGCTATTAAGCCTTTTTCTGAACACTCTTCAACTAGGTCACAGAAGAGGTTAAATATGAGATGAGTAACTAGCTCTCCATCCCACTGTACTTCTGAGCAAGCCCAGTGCCTGACTTGAATTCTGTAGGAAACTGTCTGACTGACTGGGAACATACCTAATGAAGCTGGGAAGCTCCAAACTGTGAGATTTCTAGGTTGGTATTTAGGATATAAACTTCTACATTCTACACTAAAGTTACCCAGCAAGTATATAAGATGTCACTTGTTGTGTTAAACAGAGCTTGGTTTTAAAACAGCAAGCATCAAATGCGCACTGTGAGCTGATCAGGGTATGCGGCAAAAAACCTCAGAGCTAGCAAAAAAATAGAGATAAGCAAAATAATGAATAGTATCAATGTTTTCAGATGTTGAATGTATTTGTCTCTTTGTTCAAAATTTAAACTCCCCAGAAACTCCTATAATCCCTCAGACCATTCATTTCAGCCTAGTTCAGCAACTCTTAGATGTCTGAAAGGGACTTTGAAGCCGCTGCTTTTTATCTAAGGGTATCTGAACATACTATGTGTTTCCCAGCCTAATTCAAAGCAAGTCCTTACCAATAATGATAGTTTAAGAATGTGCTAAACTGTAGTGATTTGTGTCTAATATTGTGCCAGCATTGACCAGTGAAGGTTCAGTGGACTCCTAACTGCTCTTCCTTTCTAGCCATGTTTTCCTGTTAATGTAAGGAAAAAACCTGCCCAAAGTAGTCTAGTTTAAACAAAGGTAAGAGTTTTCCATGAAATTATCTGCTAGTCAATTTTCCATTTTTATCATCTCCTGCATATGCCAATTATGCTGATCTTCCATTCCTTTATTTTCTAAAACAACAGAGTCTTTTTAAAACTAAAGGCTAGTATACTCAACACTGAAAATGGCAGCTTTTCCATTTCTTCAAAAAGAAACATTATTTGCAAACTTCCTATTTTCATATATTGCAGATCACTGTTTGATGAGTGGACTATTTCTTGGCTGTTTTTTGTTCCTATTTTTATGATGTTACCTCCAGTAATTTATTCCATTAAGGAGATATGAGACTATTAAAGAAATGCGTTGAAAATATCCAGACAATACTTTTCCACATATTGTCCTCCTTTAGAAATAAGTATTACTGACTTATTGATGACAGAGAGATTGTCATATCTTTGGCAGCCATTCTGTATTTCTTCTGCAAGGAAGTACTGACAGCCTTTCTATATGGAAATACTGACAGGAACTTTCATAGACACTTTCATAGACTTTCATAGCTCCTCTGTTCCCACATATGGCTCTGGACACACGTGTGGACACCCGATACACATAAACAGGACATAAATATGGCATTTACACACAATCATTTCCAGAACAGCTTCAAAATAATTATATGGAAGGATATAATTCTACCATTCCCCTTAGAGGTAGAGCAGGATCTCCCAGTCAAAGGGATTGCTCTCTTCTTGCACTGTTATTTTTGTATGGTTTGGAGATATGACTCATTAAATCAAGATGGTATTTTGTAAGAATACTCATTCTTCCTAATTCTGTAATTCAGGTGCATTTAAACCTTTTAGTGATTAAGGAGTGCCACTATATGTAATTCGTTTTGCTGGCCTGGAAGAACTCTTCTGATTATAAATGTATTCCCTTTTTTATACTAAATACGATAACTGGCTCAAATCAAATTAATTTATTTTTATAAGTATTAGTAAGTCACACAAACACAGTCATGCCATGATGTCATTACTCAGTGAGCCACAAAGCATAGAATTTCTTTTTCAGATTATTATTGTGGCCAAGTGGCAATTGCTGAATCAAACCCAGTGTTTTGTTCATTAACTGTCTTCATGACAAACCTAAAACAAACAAAAGACAGTGTAATTTCACAAAATAAGTAGTCAGATTTTGGAAATTCTTTTCAGATCAGGCAGTGCATGTTAAAAATATGCATAGGATTAAACGATAAAATTATGGAACAAATCCCAAAGGGCTATTCAATCAAATATTCTAGCTCAACAATCACTAGAAGCTGTCAAATTATTTGTGGGAAGTATCATTACATGCTTGTTGTACTCTTGTGTTCTTCCTGGACATCTGCTGCCAGCAGCTGAGGAAGAATACAATGCCTGATGGACCTTCAGCTTGCTTCAGCATTGTTGGTTTGCTTCCACTGAACTGTATAGCCCCTAGGTGTGGCATTTAGCCACACATATTTAATGTAATGATATGTAATGTAAGGAACTGACTGTTGAAATCACTGTCCAAAGCAAGAACAAATGGTAGGCATACATACAGTCATGCTCGTGTGAGAGGGGACCCATAACAATGCTTATTGGTAGCTACATTCGAGATGTACAAGACAGCCTGTAGAATGTTGAATGTATGTCCAGTCATGTACTGCTAGAGCAGAACCTCTTTCCTAGAGACTGGGGTATGTGCATCTTGCTGTGGTAACGTTCTGTAACTTGTACAGTGACAGTTATTGCCATTCGTGTCTTCCCACTTGATTATAGGCAACTGAGTTGTGCGCTGGCCTCAGGGATCAGCTCCAGAACTTCCCAAAATACATGCGCCTCTGTCAATCGAGATATATGATCCATCAGTGTTAGCTGTTTCTAAGGAGGGACCAGCTGTAATCCTGCAAGGTCGTAATGCCTTCCTAAAGCAATTTGATACTGATAAAATTTGCTTTCACTCATGTAATTCATTCTGTTGGCTTTCCTAGGATGTCTAGATGTAAAAGAAAACAGAATTTGATTATTGCTTTCATTTTGTGAGCCAGATTCTTACAGATGTTCTGTGCTCTTATAGATACTGTACAGTAAAAGACAAGCATGAGGTCCAAGTTCCACACACCAGAGAGCTATTTCAATCTGCAGAAAGAGATTCTACCTCTAGGGAGGGTTGATGCATTACTGGCATAGACAAGACTTGCTAAGTTACAGATGAATAAAATAGAAGTGTTTGCTAAAAATACATTTAAATATGAAGAAAAAAGCCAGGAAAATGGAAAGAAAGAGAATAATAATCTTTCTCTTTTGGTGTCTTTAAACCTATACTTAGCCACTTTACAAATTTAGAAGATTCAAATAGCGTAATACATGTTGGAAAACATAAAGGCCAGGTATTTACTAACTTTATTTTATATACTACACTTCTGAAAACATCGAAGGAGGCAAATGAATATATATTACTGACATTGCTTTGCTTTTTTTTTTTTTTTTTTTTTTTTTTACATTTTGGTGATGATAATTGCCTGCCAGCTACCTCTTGGTGTGATATTTTATCTCGCTGCAATGATAAACAAATAATTGGTTCTGTAACACTGGAAAATTCCACTTTTTTTTTTTTTTTGGAGAAGGATCTGTGTTATGTGTGTCAATTCCAGAATAGGATCTAGTGATTACAGTTCACAAAGTTCAATACACCAGGCACAGAACAACCCTTTATGTATACTGGGCGCCCATTCAAGACTCATGCTAGGGTAAAACCTTATTTCTGCCTTTTTTTAAGCAATTAACAAAGACATCTAAGTTCAAAATGCAGGTTCTTCAAGTTCCTCCTGTGGTCAGGAAAGGAATCCAGAAAAAGTTATTTAAGATTTCAGTTCTCTGGAGTCTTTTCTGCCTTGCTTTCTTTCTCTGCTTGTGCTTTAACTAGATCCACTGACACATTTCTGCAATTCTAGTTTCTGGCTTTGAATATGCCTTGAGGCTGTGAGCAAGTGGAATAATTTATAATGGCCACAAGCTATCTCTTGCTCTAAGAACATTGCTGGACGACTCTATAACAGATATCCTTGAGTTATAGTAGTCTATCTGTCCAGTCATACTCATGCATTCAAGGAAATATTCATAAGGTGCTGTGCCACATGCCTTTCTTCACACACAAATAATACTTTGGGTTTCTCTGAGAAAGACATCAAACTTCCAGGGACCACTAACTGACAGGAGCCGTACACATTCAGACCATGCCTAGACTTAACCAGTGAATTGAAACACAGTTTGGACATTGGAGCCCTGATTTGAGTAGTAAAAGGGTTAAGTAGTACCAACCCAATCGCTAGAGAATTGTGTCTGGAATGCTAATTTATTAGTATAGACATAGCCTCACTTTCGTGATAAATACCACTTGTTTACTCAGATGGATGCTTCCATGAGGGGCTGTGAGCTGTTGCCAGTGGTAATTGGCTTCCTGCCTTGAAGCACAGAGGGTTTCTGAACCAGCACTTAGGATGTGCTATATTCAAATATCACCTCTGTAAGCACCTGACCTAGACATAGCTAAGCAACTCCCCCAGGTTCCAAGGAGCAAAACTGAGCTTGGGAGAAGCCTTAATAGGTGCCGATGAAGAGCAGTGTCTGTTCAAGCCCTTCCAGCAGCCTCCTTTGTGTGTAACCCTCAATAGGTATCCAGTACAGGGAACAGAGGCTTTGATTAACAGCTACAATAGCAGGGCACACAGTCATGGTCCCGCTGTGATCCACTGCTTCAAGGGCAGAGTATAATTTCAGACGTAAAGAACATGTTAAAATGCTCAGGCTTGTGGACGTCTCTTTTTTTTAATAGACCACATTGCAACACTGGTCACAGTCCTGTAGTTCTGAGGTGCAAAGGTTTAGTGTGTAAGATACAAGATTTCGAATCAGGAGATATAAGCTTGATTTCCAGCAGCATGAATGATTTATTTTGGTCATTAGAAAGGTCTGCACATTGCTATTTTCCTGTTTGCCCTCCTCTATTTTTCTTTCTTGTCTGTTCCCACACTGAGCTCTTCAAAGATAACCAGGTTTTTTAACTCTGTTTATGTTTTCTAGGCTACTGTGGTTTTCTTTTAAACTCCACATTTTGGAGTAAGAACAAGGCATTTTGTGCTAACTTTCAAGGGCATTTATTGATTTATAACTGCTATGATTTATTACCTGCGCTGCCTGATTTCATTTAACTAAAAACTCAATCCAAACATAATGCATATAGCACTTGTTACAGAAAACATCAAAGGCACTTCTCCTCTTTGCACGAAAATCCATCCTAAGTAAGTAAACAAAGTGTGTTCCAGCAGGAAATAAATATTGAACACTGTGATATGGGCTGCAGAATCTACAGCTGGAACCCACAGCTGGTAACCGCCAGCTCCCTGCTTACCTTTCAGCCCCATCAGCAAGATGTAGGCCACAGTTCGACCATCATCAACCCAAGATCTGGGCACTACTTGGTCACCTGGTAGTACCAGCTGCACCCAGATGAAAAATAGAGGCATGAATGTAGTTCCGGTGATTTAAAAAGAACATATAATGGGTTATTTATTAAAGTTTCATGCTAGCTGTGAAGAATTGATGATTCCTCACCTAGCTTTAAAAACTCTTCAAAAAATTATTAACACATTTGTGCTAGCAGTGTTCTTACTGGTGAAGCATTTCACAGGAGGTAACTATGACCATTTTTATCTTGTCCAGTCCTAAAGCAGATTTGCCATCATCTTGAGCCAAATGAAAAGGAACTATAGAGAGGAAGAAAATGGGGATGCGCTACTTGGGGAATATAGAGACATTGTCTAAGCTTGTATAAGTGGAGTTAGCAAAACTGGAGCTGAAACTGGTGAGGTCCGTGAATGAAAACAAGACTTTCTTGACGCACAGCAGCAGCAGAATGAAAACTAAGGAAAATGCAGGCTTATTGCTCAGTGTGCTCACCTAGTGGCAAAGGACTCAGAAAAGGCAGAAGTATCCAGTTTTTCTTTCAGTCTGCACTGGTAAGGTCTGCCTTCAGGACCCTCAGGCCTAGCGGCAGAGGGTGGGAGAATGAACACTGCTCATATCATAGGAAGACACAGTTAAGGAACTCTTAGGCACATTCAGCTCCATGGGATGAGATGAATCCAGTGATGCAGAAGGAACTGGTGAATTTCAGTGACAGGCCTATCTCTGTCATCTTCAAGAAGTCATGATAATCAGGAAAGATTTCTACTGACTGTAAAAACGAAAATGTCACATCCATCTTCAAGAAAGGCAAGAAAGAGGGACAACAAACAAGCCAGGAGCCTTCTTCTGATGACATCTGTTGACATGGCATGGCTCATGTCAGCACAGATAAACTCTTTCCTTGGAAATGGGGTAGTGCCCTGAAAACTGTGTTGGACATAGTTCCTGCCCTATTTTAACTCCCAAACCACTTTCAGACATTGCTTAGGTTTTGTTTAGTTTACTGGGTAGATTTAGCCAGTACCAGCAGAGATGGAGTGAGAGAGATCCAAAGCCAAGTCCAAAGTAGTATTGATGTAGCTAGCCTGTGCACGTTACCTCAGGACCAACGAACAAGGCCTAGCCCTGTTTTAGTTAAAATTACAGATGTATTCATCACTGCACATGAGTTAAACACATGCATAGGCACTCTGAGGACAAGTATCTAGACAAGCAAACGTTGAATATTTTGCTCATCTAAACAGAAGAACTTTTCTGAAACTGGTCAAAGACTGTTTAGCAGAAGATGTGGAGGAGGTGAACAACTCAAAGCAACTACTCGTTGCTCTTCATTACATTCCTTAAATGTGTATTAAACTTTCTAGAAGGCTGTTCAGACAGCAATTCATTCTAAAAATAAAATTGAGCACTGCAGTTTTGACTATTTGGTTAGTTTTTAACAATTTGTTTTGTTTGTTTTATTTGTTACTGCTATCCAAAAATTTTTTATCTTACAATAAAAATACGCACAGAATTCAATAGAGATAATTGTAAGTTTCAAAAAAATTCTGATACAAAGTGAAACTTTTTTTTTTGTGGCTTAAAAGGGAACCATTTCATTATTCTTCTTTAAAAAACTGCCTATGAATCAATGTCCAGCAACACAATATTCACAGAGCAAATCTAAAATTTTGGATCCAAAACTGGTCACTAGGGTAGTCTTGGAGTAATAACTTAGTATGCAATAACAGAAAATGCTATAGCATATAGAATAGCAAGGAAGCTGTGTTTATTTGGGCATGGGAAAAGGGGATATTTGAAGAAAGGAAATGCACATATTGCACTACAGGCTGAAAGAAAAAGCATTGAAAGTCACAAGAAAATACAGCACAGTATTACAACACAGTACAACACAATCCAGGATATTGTCAACAAGACACTGTAATGCTGCTTGCAATGGTATTACCAGCAAAAGAAGGCATGTGGCTGCTGGTTAAAGTGTATTCCCTCTTAACTGCACTCCTCCTCACAGAGTGGAAAAATATGACCTGACTTACCTGTCTGTAGTGTATTTTGTGTATCACAAATGAAATACTAGTTTCCTAGGAGACGGACTGATGCATAGGCAGCAGTGTCAGTCCTCTTCTCTCCAGAACATTGCTTGCTATCCAGTGTGCTCTCAACCTACAATATTAAGCTCTATTAATGGATCTGGGAATAGGAAACCTCTTCCTGTGTAAATGTCTTGAATTACTGAAGAGTATTTTAGGAGAGTTTCCAGGTTACTTATACCAACCTCTCACAGTCTCTGTAGAATGAGTGTTGAGTAAGGCCCAAGTACAAACTTTAAGAATGTATGTTACTAGAAGTCTGTGCAGTTATCTTGCCTGTATACACCACACAGGTACAATTTTTGGAAGATTAATCTGCATATCTGAGTTAGAATTTCTATGTTCTGAGATGTACACTAATGCAGCTTTTGCACTGCTATTTCAATAGA
Organism: Buceros rhinoceros silvestris; assembly: GCF_000710305.1. Taxonomy (NCBI): domain Eukaryota; kingdom Metazoa; phylum Chordata; class Aves; order Bucerotiformes; family Bucerotidae; genus Buceros; species Buceros rhinoceros. Next base: position 12,310 of record NW_010429662.1, on the reverse strand, counting down.
AGATGAAATTTGGTTTCTTAATTATTCACAGAAAAGGGTACAATGTTACATTCAATAAATAACATACTTTTCTTAAACTATTTCCTTTCTGCAACTGATAATTTAATTTGGAAAACATTCAGTTCAACCGTAATTACCCATCTTTACTGCTTTTCACTTATCATTTATCTGGGGACAATTTGTGTACTTAGAATAAGCTGGATTCGCAGAGAAAAGAAATTTACCTGGTTTTAAGGTGCAGCTTATTACATTTATTGAACAAATTTCATAGTGAGTTGATCTAAGAGCAGTAGGATACCATTTATATAACAGAACATATATGTATCTTTACATGGGTTATAAACCAACTCTGTTTAGCTATTTGTGGATATTAGTAGATATTCTGAAGCCAGAATCCTTTGTGGTTATTTTTATACAAAAGGAATTATTAAACAACTTAGGAGAAAGAAAACAAGAAGACAGGTAAAAGAAGGGACAGATTTTTCAAATTCTGACATTTATTTTGGACTTAGTGGACTTCAGCTGGATTTCAATCAGTGCACCAGTGCCAGGATTTATGCAACTCAGTAACTGTTCCTTCCTTCGCCTTAATTTATAGCCCCTTAATTTTATGTTTTTACAGACATTCATAGTAAGGAAGTTCTGTGAACTCAGTTTGCAGATGAGGAACTAGAAGCTGGGGTTAAGTGATGACAGTTTTCTATATGTGGTTGCTAGCAACTTACTATGACATGTATAAACATACAGAATCCTCATGAAGTTCAATAACAGTGACAACGCTAAGAGCTCAGCTGTGCTTCACGAGAAATGGCTTTTACACCTAGATTTATGAAATCCAGGAGAAAAAGCCACTGAAGAAACAGTGGGGAACATCTGAGGAGGCTTAAGTATTTAAACAGGCAGAAAACTTAGAAGGAAAATAGAGAATAATGTTTTTTCAAAAAATACTTTGCCAAGATCTGCCGATGCCTTTACCATGAGATCTTTGGATCTTTAGTTGATGATCTGGGCTAGTCTTGATTCAGCTGAACTTAAACTGAGACAAAGCTGCCTTGTTTGCAAGCTATTCTATAAATAAAAAGGTGCAACAAATGTATTTTTCAAAGTAAAACACTCAGTAAATTAAACATTACCATTATGAACACTGAAGCGCATTTGAACAACTCTTTGGGTAATTTATCTAAAATTTTGATTGAAACAAACATGATTTTCAAAGACTTATTTTATAAAAGCGTAGATGTAGCTATTGTATTTGCTACAAGGCTCTTCTCTAATTCTCTAAAATTTGTGGTTCTTCTTATGGCCGCCTTTTTGAAACACCCAGGCAGCAACAGCTAAGCATGCCAAGACTCTGGAAACAGATATCCCTGTAATGAGTTCTTCAGCACCCTGTATGTGTCACTGCACATTCATGCTACAGTTGAAAACTGTAAACACTATGTTAGCTGCATGTATTACAAGAAAGGTTGTCTGTGAGTGTGTTAAATTATGGACAGAAGAACTGAATATCATGAATAAATAACATCTACTCGATTGTTTATGCAACTTAAATGAAATGCTTCCAAGTCCTGAATGTGAGAATAATTGAAAGGACAGTTAAACTCAACTAATTTTTTTATTGACAGTAGTGTATTTTTCCATTTCTTAATACAAGAAAGCTATCTAGAGATAATTTTGATAAGACCGTATATCTTTAGGGGCCTTTGAAAACCCTAGTTTGGGTTTTTCCTTAGAACACAGAATTAACAGTATCATGGAGTCAAAGTCTGTTTTATAGCCTGAGATTCTGGAAAAAAAATGGATTATTTATCTTCACATATCACTGGAAGAACTGCACAAACTTAGACATTCTCCCAGAGTGTTACTGGAAGAGTTCTAAGGTTGCGGGGCTGCTGCCATCTCCAGGTTCACGGTCATCATTTAATCCATGTTAAGCACTGCATCACACTTTCAACTTCACAGAAAAATAAGTGTTTGTCCTCTTCAGTGCTGTTACACTACAATATAGCAGTAATGTGAGAGATTATAACAATTTGTTTACATATATGCCTCTGACAGCTTACAGCTTATAAACACAGGTAAAAGCAAGGAGGGTTCCTGTGCTGAAGAGTTTCCAGTCCATTAATCCAAATCGAAAGTCACGTCTGTATTGGCACATGTCTGAGCCCATTCTGGGTCCTGACAACCACAACGGTGTGCTGCCCAAGAGGTGAGGAATTTTCCATATGCCTGGTCACAGGTCTGATCCTTCCACAATTGCCTTTACCGGTAGCAGAGGGAGTCCTTAAATGACTTCTTCCTCCTCCCCTCCATAGAAGAGAGATTCATCCCGCAAAACACACACCCATCTTTATTTTAAATCATAGATACAAAAAGATTTTAATAGTAGACAAAAATATAATTATCTGGGGCCCAAAAGTTGTCAAGTGGCAAATGGAAAAGAAAAATCTGTCCTTAATCATAAGGACTGGTATTCTCAGGCAAGAGAACTGAAGCTAGATTTGACTTATAAATGCGGGGTGACTTGTCAGAGATACAAAAGCTCGGGGTTTTAATTCACTAAAAGACTCATCCGATATTCAGGCTAGGCAAATTTCTGCAGTATAAGATTGATCTGTATCTAGGCTTTTTAACATTTTCTTTCCTTTTTTTGGCATTTCTGGAAGTTATTTTATTTTATTATCTTTTCTTCTTTTTGTATGGGAAACTATTGGTTTCCGGTGTTAAACAGAATAAATATCTGAGCCAGTCACTGTCTAATAGGACATTGAATAACGAATAGTACTGACTATTCTTTAATGCACATCCAGGCAAAGTAAGACTTACTGAAATGTGCAACTGACAGTAAGAGGTGAACAGAGAATGCAATAGTCAATACCTGGGAATCTGGAGAAGACCACTAAAGGTTCTGACTTTAATGATTCTGTAGCAGAGACAACTTCTGTTATATATTTATTTTTGGTCCAGCATCATCTTAGCCCCTGAACAGTCAAGTTCTTCAGTGACTTGGTGTTCACTTTCAGACTTCTCATTAACAACCTCCCTGGTAAATACACATTTTATAGATGCAGTAGCAAACTGCAGAATAAAAGCAAACCATTGCAGTCTATGCTGGCACAATGGTGTACTTTCATCCCATAGACTGACAGATTAGAATCCTGTCCAAGAGGGGTCAGATCAAAATGTGTAAGAAATTCTTAGTTTTTCTTCAGAAATTGTATGCCATTATATCTTCAATTTCTGATACAGAAAGCACTTTCTTCTATCACAAGAAGCTTTAGAACAATTAGGGAAATTACTGCAAAGTTCTGCATGTTGCAATGCAAAGTAGCTATAGTCACTTAAAAGCTCTTCTTAGCATTTCAGTGAATGATTGAGAAAAATATTCATGCAGCAGTTCATTAAAAACAGGTGGAAAGTAAGATCTTTGCTGTTATCTAACTGAAATATTTTATTAAGCCAGAAAAAATATAAAGTAGGTATGGAATAAACTATCTAGTCTGCGGCAAAGTTTCTAAATGCCACATGAAAATATCGGTGTTTTCAGTATCGTATGCAGGGCTAGAGAGAGTGCAGTGTCAATATGTGTCTGAGAAGTGGCACAAAGAGCAGAATCGGTTAGTTAGGAATGGGGAAAATATAAGTAAAAATGGACCTGACATGAGGGAGGGAGTCTATGCAAAGAAAATTAAATCTACTGAGGAAACATAAAATAAAAATATCTATGGGGAAGTTTTTAAACTAATGACCTGAAAGCCAACATGCTGAAAAGCACACTATTTGAGGTGATTCATCTGGTAGTGAAGTTACAGAACGCTGCACTCAGATGAAGTATAGTATATAGGGCAAACCAAACAAAATTCAAAAAAGCGACAGCAAAAAAGGACTATATTAATAGGGTCTCTTTTAAACAGGTGTTGTGATTTAAACTCAGCTGGCAACTGACCACCATGCATCAGCTCTGTCACTACTCCTTGGGAGTAGAAAATGAGTGGTAAAGCTGAGTGGGTTAAGATAAGGAGAGTTTACTTAAAACAACACAAGGGAGGAAAACAATGCACTGCTCACCCCTGTCACACCAAGCACCACCACTGTTTGAAATTGCCACAGCCCGGCTCAGCTCACCTTATATATACCGGGTGTGACATCGGTATGTATCGAATATCCCATTGGCTGGTTCCCTCTGGCTATCCTGGTTGTGGAAATTAACCCTATCTTAGCCGAACTCAGGACAACAGGTCACCAAAAAACCCTATCAAAAGAAGATTATATATTTTACTTCTATCATGTGAATTCTTTGGTGAAAAGGCTTGAAACCTGAAATAGAAGATAGATAACCTGGAATGGTTGTTTTAAATGAGGCTGTTGGCAGGCAGGCTTTTGAAAGGAAGGAAGATACTCAGTAGGATGTAGAAGTTATGCCTAGTTATATAGACAGTGACACAAGCTCTAACTCTTTTTCAGAAAGTTCCCTGGAAGAATTCAAGGATTTGCAAAAGCTAGAGATCACTTTAGCAACCAGCACATGATCTAGAGAAAGGTCATCTGGAGAAAGGAAGGCAAAGGGTTAAAACAGCTCACCTCATATCAAGTTGTTCTTAAGTACAAATGATACGGGAATGAGTATATCAGTATTCAACATTTAGAGAAAACAGGCCGAAAAGTTTTCCAAGACCAGCTAATCCTCACAGTACATACTAAAGGAATTCAAATACTAAGCTATGAGCCAAATAACTAAAATATGTAACCTCCAGATGAAAACAATTCAGAAAACATGAAAGCTGTTAAATATGTAGCCAGACTTTTATAGGGCCTCTACAGGGTTTTGAAGCACTGGACTGGTAAGACCATTTTGTATACTTTGCGATTTGTAATAGAGGTAGTAGTCATGTGAATACTCGTTATAGAAAAGAATCATTGTGGTTTTTGAAGATGGAAGATATGCGTCACAAATCTATTACATTTCACTTAGATTTTAAGTAAACTTTTGTTTTCAAAACAATTTCTACTTTCAGGGTCTTTGAAATACTCTTTACAAAGCTAAACTATCATCTTGCAGGTCCTCTTGTGGTTAACAACAGGTTCAAGGGGAGAAGAAAAACAGTAGAAACAAATAATTATTTATGACAATGGGAAAAGTTGCCAATGGAAATCTATTACTAGATCCAGAGACCTAGACTAGACTTGTGTTAGTCACCATATTCATAGATGATTTGGGAAAGGGCATGAATATAAAAGGTAACCAAGTTTCCTGATGTTGCTAAGTTGAGTAATAAAAATAACATGATTTCTGAAATGGAGGTCTTTTCAAGAAGGACTTGACTGTGAAAAAGAGCATCACAAGTGGTATGGAAAAAGTGGAAAGGGAAGCATTCTAATTTTTACAATATATGAGCAACAATCCAGATAAAATTATCCAGCAATGGTTTTAAAGGTAGCAAAGGAAGAACACTGTAACAAACTGTGGAAATCATCGCTTCGAATTGCACTGGAAGCCAGAGGTTCAGATTAATTTAGAAAACAATTATGCAAAATTGTTGGGGAAAAAACATAAAGACCTATTCATTAACCAGACATAATGGTTTGTGTCAGGAAGCTGCTAATTTACAGATTGCTTAAAGATGGGAAGTTTTAATGATGGCAAGTATCATTGCAAACTTGCTTTACCTTTATGTTCTCCTCTACACATCTATTCCTGGCCACTGCAGAGGTGTAACACTGATTAAAGGGATCTTTGACCTCCTGCAATATGGCCTGCATTTCTGGGCGATTAGAGAACAAAATAAGAAACAATCTGGTGAAAGAAATAGGACAATATAGTACTTTTGGTCTCATCTTCTGTCGGCAGGTCAGGGAACCTGAATACGGAAAATGCAGGTCATAGCCTGTAATACAGGTTGGTGCCATTTAGCTTGCATACACCAAAAGTGATACACCACTTAAAGCCATCTTTGTCACTGCTTTGCTTCCCACTGTTAATCTATCTTGTCTACTTTGAATGTACATTCTGCAGAATAGAGATTGTTCCTTGATACATATTGTAAAGGGTAGATCCAGAGTTGTATCACCATGAAAACTTTTACTATAAATAACACAATGTTTTCTAGAGCACTGGATGTTGTGCTAAATTCATTCAAAAGGCATTTATTTCCTTTAAAATAATAAATTTCTGTATTAAAAAAGAAAAGTTTTGTGACTCTTCCTTCTTATTCCTCAAAATACTTAGTGAGAAAGCATCCATCTCATCTCAGATCACACCAAAGATCCTGTGCTGTTTCCAAATGGGTCAGGAGCAGATGCTAGGGATATTAATTTTAAGAAACAGTTTATATTTGGAGATGTATTTTCTCTGGCTTCAGAGCTCTTGAGTACAATGTTAAATCCAGACTGCTTCATTTGGATGGTCTTGTAATAAATTTGCCTTGGCTTGTACAACAAGTTCTAGTATTCTCAGAAACATGAAGTTAAGTAGGGATATTTCTTTTTTACTTATTTAAACTTGCTGACTGAAATTATCACTGGGTGTGCCTTGTTTTATTTAAAAAAACCTCCAAAACATAAACAGGCATCCCTCTTTGAGTTTCTGTATATTGTCCAGATTCCTCTTTGGGAAAGGTGTATTGCAATTTTTTCTATCAAGGTTGGATCTATGCCCTGATCATTAAACATATTTGCTTTTAAATATTTGTAGACCTGGTGGATGAGGGAATATTGCAGAGGGAAACATTCATTTTCCTAATCAAAGCCAATTTTTTTTTCAACTCCTTTTAGTACTCCATTGCAGATAAGCAAATGGCCCAAGCAAAGCATGGAGGAGCAGTGTATTTTGTTTTTTTTATATGAATTGTAATGCCTTGGAAATTATACCTGTAACACACAGGAATGAGAGTATGAGCATAATTCTGTTGCACAACAGAATTTTCACCATGATTCAGGTTTTCACACTGTTTTCAGTTCATCTGAACGTGCACATCTATACAGTGTAGTATTTTAATTTGTATTACAGCAGCATAACCCTACTGACATGAATGAAGTTACTTCTAACTTGTAGTAGTGTGAATGAGACTAGAATCAGACTTTTTAATTTCAAATGTATTCTGCATTGGTGGATATTAATAATGAAGATGGAATGATCTTACCAATAGCTGATCTTCGTTATCTGATCACTGCTAGAAACAGAGCAAATTCTTTTAGCTTTGACGCATTTGAATGGTGCTAGTGAGATAACGAATCAATAGACCATAGCTGATATTCTTACTACATTTGGTAACAGCACCTTAGCAAGCTCTTGGATTGTTTAAAACAGGGTCCTGCTTTCTACATGCAAAAAGAAAAATGTCTAAGGTTGGCTAAACAAGGTTAATTGCTGGATGCTTCTTAAAGCACCAGTGATTCCAAAAATTCACCATCAGGTTTGAATAATATCTATCATGTTAAAACAAGGTTTTTCTCTTGAACCTATAGTTCATTAATGAATTAATCCTAGGATGAGAGGAGGCCTAAAGGAAATGTGGTACTGCAGATCCGTGTGTAATGGAGCATTGTTATGTTAATTTATAAGATTTGCTGGTTAACTCCTTCTTTTCACAAAAAATACATTATTAATTTTTCTTTTGTGGGTCTTTACACCTTACAGGCCTGGTAGTTACTACCTTTATTAGCCCACTGAATTTTATGGCTATAGAGATTTCTAGAAGACATGGCTTTTTCTACCAATCCTTCTTGTTTGCTCTTAGTTTCTCTCTGCTTGTTCATTTATCATCATCTTACCTGCTTCACTGTTTGGGTGATCACAGCCCATCTGCTTCTCAGCAACTACTAAGCACTGCTGCCGGGGAAGCAGCATTTCCACCCTGAAATACCATTACAGGGGGAAAGATACCAGAGAGGCTTCACAGACAAAATCTGGAACATGATTGACCAGAATTGCTCAAGTAAATAAAACGTCAAGCTGGTAGTTTTCTACTGAACTGTCATATGGCATATTACTTAAGAGAGAGAAAAGGGACAGAGAAAAGCTATTAAATGAGAGCAGTGAAAAGAAGATAGGAAGGAAGGACATATTCACACAGTCCATCTCTACTGCCAATACAGCAGTCTATTTCTCTTCACCGGCTGAGCTTATGTGGTTTGCTTCCCAAGAATGAAAGCACCTGCTAATATGTTCAGCAAAAGCTCAAGAGAAACCCTCCAGCTCAGCTGCCTCTTCTCCTAAGTTTGCAAAAACTCCAAAATTCATTCTGCTTAGAAGAAGGCTCCTAACTTAATATGTTATTAGATTAGTATGGAACTAATCCTCTGAATCAAATAAGATTTTAAAACGAAAGGGCTAGTCTCTAAGATATGAAAAAATGCTGCCTATTTGTGTGATTAATAAAAATACAAGTCCGCAACAGAATTATCATTATGGAGGGGGAAAACATGTTTGATAAAGCAGTATACTTGGATGCTGAAGTAGGGATGGTTTGTTCTCTATGAATGTCAGTTCCTGTGAGCTATCAGATGCAATAAAGCATAAAATTGTGCTCAATTGATATTCACATGGTCTAATATTATACAATAAGTAGCACTGAAAGCCACAAGGCATATCTTCTTAGGGCTGGTAATATCATTTCAGTATTTTTGGATTAGTGATGGGAAGTTATGGATTAGAAGAGATATCAGTGTATGTGAACCTTTCAGCTAAAGAAAGTACCAGACAGTACTCCCCTGAGATAAGAAGGTTAATAGATACAACCTTGAATTTATGATTCTTTTAAGTGCTGGCTAGCCAGTATATTCTTTGTTTGTAGAATTTTGTAAAACCATGTTAAACAGGTTTTGAACTGAAACAAAGGGTTAACAAAGTAAGAATTACATAATTTTGAGTATTTGCTGTTCATTTGCATATGAAAGGAACAGATTTAAACTGTTGCACTAGTCATGATGTAAATAGTATAATTAAAAGAAAAGATAAATCAGCACTAGAATTCATCAGTGCTAACGCACTTTCACAAATTAGAAAGCCAGAGGGGACTACCATAATCATCTAGTCTGACCTCTTGCATACCACAAGTCATGTGACTCTTCTGAATTAATTTCCATTTCAGCTAGTGCTTATCTTTTAGAAAGGCATTCGATCTTGATTTTAAAATGCACAGCTAAAACGACTCAGTAGGAGAAGTATTTCCTCCGTGGCAGAGTTTTGTACATGGTGAATATTTTCGCTAAATCAAGTTTCACTCATATTTCTAGATATATCAATCTGTTTTCACAAGTATACTTATTTGTGCCATCAAGGACCACATGAAGCTTTCTGGCTACAGATTTGTGATGAGAGTGTGTGTTTAGCCGATTACCCCTGACCTTTGGATCACCTGCCAGTTGCTTCAAGGTCATTGAACAGTGAGTGTAACAGAACTAAGAGCCGACAGTAGAAATGAACGGGCTCAGTGATGATTCTTCATCTACCATTTCATTCTGAGATCTGTTAATTAGTTTATTTTTAATCTTTGTAATGTGTGCCATATTGAATTTTTACTATCCTGTCTTCCTGATTGGAATGTCCTGCATCAATCAAAGCAAATGTCTAACAGTACTCTAGGAAAAACAAATTTATGCATCTTATCAATCTGCATAACCGTTTATTTATGTATTTATCAATCAAACTTGTAATCTTATTGCAAAAAACAAATATTCCTAAGATGTATTTTTTAATAAAAAGCATACTATTTCTTAATATTTATACCTTTTTCATTAAATTCCATACTACTGATGAGGGAGGAAGCAAAAAGCACTCTATGTCAAAAATGGCATCACTGTTTCAGACTTTAAGGCTACTTGGAAGCAAATATTGGAATTATGCACCAATATTTTAACATATGAAACAAGCTGGAGCATGAGTAGTGTTGTTTAGTAGTGATCAGGACATGACCTCTGATCACCAAATGCTCATCCTCTAAGTCTTTTCACTACTAGCAAAGCTCCTTAAATACGTCTCTTTTTGTGTACCAGGAGACCTGCATTCCCACTTTCTCAGGAGAGTTTAAATGACTTCTCAAAACTCATACCTCAACTAATATAACCTTAGATGTTTTCATTGGTTGCAAAGTGTCTTACCTTTATTTATGATGCTTGCAAAGCCAAAGTTTTTTAATTTATGTAAGATAGGTGCTGATCCTACCTGTATATCTAAGTATATCTCACTCTTCAACATGTTGTGCCTAAAAAGTCCACTCAGCTACCTGTGGAATAGGAAAGGGAATATCTTCTTTGTTTTACAGGGAACTAAAGCAAAGAGAGGAAGTCTATGCAAAGATGTGCAGGTACTCCAGGTGTAGGGTATGCTTTATTGGACTTTGAAAGCAGTGGAGAAGGCTGCACACCGATAAAGAACAATTCAGGAACATAAAGTACTGCCTAGAGCTAAGCACTGTAGTTTTAATGAGTATCTGCCTCTCCGTTACGCTTGTGTGTTGGAGGTAGAGTCCCACCATACCAGTTCCTCTATTTCTACGGAGTTGCAGACCCTGCACTGGAATGCTTAACTGAGAGAGGTGTGCTTATGTCAGAACCTTTAAACCATTAATCCAGATTACCTGAATAAGAGATTATTTTTCAGTCGGAGAGGGACAAGTCCAAGCTCTTCTCTTTCAGGAACGGTACACTGGTCAAATTACGAAAGCAATTTGAGAAGCAATGACCAGCAGGCAGGAATCCTATCATGCTTTCTAACTAGCACTTCTGGGCTCTCTGGAATTGCTTTCTGCCAGCTCTGCTCAATGCAAAATAGCAAAGGGGCAGCTGCTCTCTTGAGATCCCAAGCTGGATGTTTGAAACAAGCTCAGTGTAGGGAGTCTGCGTGCTAGACTCAAGCCTCAGTGATCTTCAAATCCGATGAAAGCCCACGTTTGACTGACCAGTGCTCTCAAGAATTTTACCATTGAGGTTAAGTCTTCTGTTTTAGCCCCACATTCAGACCAGCTTTCAAAGGGACACAGAAAGGAGACAGCCGCATTTAGCTACTTGTTTGTAATAGCTCCTTTCACCCTGTGCTGCCTCCCACAGCAGACTTCCACTGCCTTTAATCTAGAAATATCTCGAATATACATAGTATTTAATGTAGAAAGGTCTTAAGAGAAGTGCCTGTGCGAGAGAGGGTAGGAAACCGAGTGAAATCAGAGTCGGAAGAGGGGTGGACGAGCTGGGAGCATGATCGGGGGGAAGAAATGCGGAGATGGTGTGGGCGTGCCGAGATGCGGGGCTGGGGGTGGGGAGGAGGGGGATGTG
>NW_010429662.1:522-801 GCF_000710305.1 Buceros rhinoceros silvestris | reverse complement strand
GAAAAAGGGTAGCCAGGGTGGGTTGGGGACCGACGCTGATCCCCAGCCTGTTCCCGCATTGGTTCCCGTAAGTTCCCGCGTCATTTTTCTCCCCACACCCCGCTTTTCGCACTGGCAACCACAAGCCTCGATGGACGGGTGGGAGAAAGCTCGGATGCTCTGAGAGGGTCTGTTTGCTTTTTTCCCCAGCCCCCGGACCAACCACCAGGGATGTCCGGCATTCAACCCGAGGATGGTTCCTTTCCGTGCAGGAACTGGACGACAGGGTCGGAGCTAAAC
>NW_010429662.1:0-218 GCF_000710305.1 Buceros rhinoceros silvestris | reverse complement strand
CGTGCTGGGTGAGTCGCGCTCCCCAAAAGTTCCCGCTCCCCCTTGCCAAGGTGGGGTTTGCACGGTGGCTGGAAACCGGCGGTGGGTTTCCCTTCCCCTGCTGGAAACGCGGGTGTCCGCAGCAGCTGGGGGGAAGTTAAGCCTGCGCGGGAAGGGGCCTTTGCTGTGGGACGCCGTAAACACCGCTTCTCCCCGCGCTTTCGAGGGGCTACGGCGGC
>NW_010429661.1:1186-1443 GCF_000710305.1 Buceros rhinoceros silvestris | reverse complement strand
CTGGGACATTGTCTGATTAACACTGATGTGCGACTCTTAGATTTAGTCCCAACAAGCCAGACTCTATCCCCATCCCCCTTCGAATCTAGTTTAAAGACCTATCAATGAGCCCTGACAACCCCTGTGCAAGGATTCTCCTCCCCTCATGTGTCAGGTGTGTCCCATCAGATGCCAGCAACCTGGTGTGGTATAAAGAAGCCCATGGTGAAAGAACCCAAAGTCCTGCTGGTGACACCAGGCTTCGAGCCAGGTCTTGA
>NW_010429661.1:0-1037 GCF_000710305.1 Buceros rhinoceros silvestris | reverse complement strand
GTGGTTTTTTTTTTTTATTCCCCCCTGTTTCCCTGCCATTAAGGGGATTGAGGAGAACACTACTTGCGCTCCTGATCCCTTAGGCAATCGCCCAAGGGCTCTAAAATCTTTTTTAATTTTTCTCAAGCTTCTTGTTTGGGGAATTTCATCCCTGCCTAGTTGGAATGTTAGTAGTGGGTAATAGTCCGTAGGCTGCACAAGACTTGGAAGCTTCCTCTCCACATCTCTAACTCAAACCCCAGGGAGGCAGCAGACTTCCCTGTGCAGCGGGTCAGGTCTGCAAACTGGGCCTTTGGTTCCCCTCAGGAGAGGGTCACCTATGACAATGACCCGACGTTTTTTCTTTATTGAGGCAGTTTTCAAGTTAGGCTTGTCCTGGTTAATTCTTACAGATGTTTCCATTCTTAATGAGCCATCTTCCTTATAGTTAGTTGACTCAACCTGCAGAGCCTCATATCTATCACCTACAGGCACCTGGAAGGGTTGAGGACTTGCTGAGGCAGCACGTCTGCTACATCGGACATGAACTTGTTGCCATTGCCCCTTGTCATGCTGATTGTTACGTTCACCCTGGTGAAGGCGGGAGAAGGAGCCTTCAGGATCTCGTGGTTCAGTAGTTAGCCGGGTCTGCCCCAGGGAAGGCAGGGGGCTGTCCCAGTCCTCAATCTCCCTCTCACTCTCCCCGGTGCTCCTCAGTCTGCCCACCTCCCCTCGAAGCTCCGTCACTAGTCAGAGGAGTTCCTCTGCCTGGGCACACCTCCCACAGGAACGCTCCCCGCTGCCATCCCGCACCGGTGTCACAGCAGGGCGCACCCCGCAGCCTGACGCCCGGGCGGTGCTCCTCAGTCTGCCCCCCTCCCCTCGAAGCTCCGTCACTAGTCAGAGGAGTTCCTCTGCCTGGGCACACCTCCCACAGGAACGCTCCCCGCTGCCATCCCGCACCGGTGTCACAGCAGGGCGCACCCCGCAGCCTGACGCCCGGGCGGCTGCGTGACTCCACTGCAGCTCTGTTTGCGCAGTTGCATCGGTCACGGTGG
>NW_010429660.1:18555-44670 GCF_000710305.1 Buceros rhinoceros silvestris | reverse complement strand
TTTGTGGTGCCCTTGGAGGGCGGCGGCCCGGGGCGGGCAGCGCGGGTGCCCGCAGAGGGGAGCCCGCCAGTCCCCGACGTACAGCCTCGGCACCCGAGAAGCCGGTGGCGAGAGCCACCTCTCTCACACCGGCCGCCCTCCTCGGGACAGGGAGCCTTCCGACGGCAAACGTGGCTTCGGTGGGCTGAAATGGGGTGATGGGATTTATTGCTGGGTTACGGTGTTGGTTGTCCTTTTCGGTAGGGTTAACCTGAGTCAGACCTTCATCCTGGGTGAGGAGGAGATTGATCCTTTGCAAGGCAGGATTGCGAAAGCTTCCTTGCAGTCTCGTGAGATGGGTGGGATCCTGGGGGACACACGGTGTCCTGTTTTAGGTGGCTGTTTTGGGAAAGGGAAGGTGAGCGAGGGAAACCGCAGACCAAGAGGCCTGGCACGAGCGGCCAGAAAATGCACCATGTGAATATGCTGATCTATCAGTCTTAAACTAAACATGTAAGAACGTGGTGTGGTTATAGCAAAACAGACAGTACAGGCTTCCAGGGAACACGATTTACATCTCTGCTGGTGGTGTATTTGGCCACGTGGCTCAGGGAAGAAATAGCTGAGTCTCCTGACTTTGAGAAGGCCCATCCTCTATGATACCGTCATCTGAATACCATGGAGAGGTAACATAAATACACTCTCCACAAGCTTGGGGTGGTTTTTTAAACCCTTGTGCACCAAAATAGAATGTATTAAATCCATTCATTGTCACACTGGGAAGATGTATCTGGTAGGGTCTTCCAGGTACCGTATCATCCACCTGGTCTTAACTGTCATTAAAAATCTGTATGCGGGAATACAGGCTCCAAACAACACATGCAGGGTGCCACCGAACTGGGACAGACAGCTTGACATTTTGAGGTTCCTTCCTGCCCCAGATTACGCTGATTCTGTGATTAGCACGGCTCCAGCTTGACTCTGCCCCTCAAAACTTCTGTTTGTAGGATTTTGGCTGTCATTTTTCCTTTTTGGTTCTAGTACGCCTTTGTGAATTACATGACATGCATGTTTTGTCACCTGTTACTGACTTGCTTCTAAAAAGTACTCATTTCACATATGGCTCTATTGATGTCACTGTTATTTAACTGCCCTGCTGCTGCACAACGGTGGTGTAAATGTGTTTCCAGGACTCCGTTTAGTACATCTGTTTCATTAGAGACAATTAGGTAATCCCCAGTGCTTCAGAGGACTATGCTGGATGACCTGCTCCACCTGGGTAGGCTCCTACTCATTTGTCTTCAATAACGTTATAAAATCTTTTTCTACAAACTTTGTAAAGAATGTGAATTTAGGTTAAAACTTGACATTTAAAACAGAATGTTTAACTTTTTGCTGAACCTGTTCAGTTTCATTTTCCCGCATGGGCTTTTTAAGGAGACGATTGCATTTAATTGTACTTCACGCTTTGTGCAAGCATTGCTTAAAAATTGAGATAATTTGGTTTGAAATATGGATTACAAATATCTTTGGGAGGTTTAACCAATGGAGCATTACAGATAGCTGAGTGATCCTTGCTTGATATTCTCAGAGAATTCTGATCCATCTGGGAGCACACAACTAGAAAAATGTTCTGTCTCTGAAAGGGCACTTTTAATCATTCCCTGTGTCTTCTCTTTCTTCTTTAAATACCTCCTATGGGCACTACAAACTCTTCTGATGTTTGGAGGCAAATATGACTAAAGGCTTAAAATAATTATTGAGTAAATTATTTTAATTGTTCATGCTGGAATTTGTGATTACTTGATGTGCAGTATCTTCAAGCAGGGTATAATTCCTTTGAAGTGCTGGTTTATTTTGTTATTAAATGTATTTACAGGTCAAAAGTCTGATTCTCACTATACTTGAGCGTTGTATACTAGGTCACACACTATAACTCCTGCATCTGTGAACTGAAGGCTGTAAACATGATTTTTTTTTTTTTTTTAAATTTATAAAGCTTTAGAGACTAACGCATTTCGGAGTGTAACGATTTGCACAAAGGGAGCAACAGTACGAACAAAGGGGCCTGCTCGATATTGTAACAGCTTAACTCATTACCGTGGCCTGAGATTTCTTAGGTAGTAAAGAATTTACCCAACCCACTAAGATTCTGCTTTTGCTGTTTCACCTTTACTGTTAAAAGAAGTATCTTACAGCAATGAAAGGAACAAGAAGCAGAAAACTTCCCTTCTCTTGCTCTGCCGTATGTGGTGAAGGGAGAGGTAGGACTGAGGTAACCTGTGGCAGGAGGGATAGCTACTATTTCTCTTTGGCTCTGCAAAATGTCTGAGAAAACTACCAGTCAAGTACTGCTGGAGCTGAGAGAAGAGGTTGCCTGGTTTAAGAGAGGTTCTGTCAGGAACATCTGTTCTTTGAGAAGGTGATCTGGGAATGTGGATTTTCTTGACAGTGTTTATGTTTCAGAGGTGGCTTTACAGGAATATAGCTGAATTTGGTTTTCTGCATTGATACATCAAGGCCCCTGCTTTCTCTGCAAATTACGTTGTGTTTTGCTTCCCCACAGACCTATTTTTCATCTTTCATTTCAGTATTTCTTGATTTGTTTTGTTCTGACCTGTTATGAAGATGACTTCACATGGTCAGGTGCTGATCCAGGATGAAAGTGAAAATAAGATTTTTTTATTTGCCTGCGGCAGTATAATAGCTTTAGCTTGTTTCTTTTGGAAGGTCTTTAGTGGCAATGGTAACTTACATTCATGCAGACCTTCCAGAGCACTTCCAAAAGGCTTTATAAGTAGGATCCTCCTCGCCCAGCTTTAGAGATTAGCGTCTTAGTCACCTGAGATTCTGAGTCACCTTTACAGTCAATGGGGAGAGATAGATTCTGCTAAGACTTAGTTTGGCTGCCCATTTTTAGACAGCTATCATGACTCCTGCTCTATAAAATTGCCTTGCTCTCCCTTCATTGACTCAAAAGAGCCTGGTATGATGGTCAGATGCAGGTGTCACTGAAACACCAGTATAGGTCTTTTCATGACTAGGAGCGATCCATGATGCAGTTCTTGAAAAAGCAAGCTTCTTAGACAGCTTTCCTTATCAGCCAGCCTATTGATTCAGGGCTACCCTAGATATTAATGGTATAGCTGCCAGTGTCGAATATAGTGTTGCACTGTGAAAGAAGGAAGAAAGATAGGGTGCCCTGTGCTTCTTAAGTTTCTGCAGGGGATTTTTGAGCATCTGCATGAGCATACATGAATGTGTGTTCCTCACCACCTCACAATATTAATTTATAGCATTAGTCCTGTGCTGTTAATGAAAAGAAAACACAAATGACTTTGATCTCACGACTTTAAGGTGGGAATTCACAAACTAGTTTGATAATGACTGTTTAAAAAGTTTAAGTTTGTAATTAGTTTCAAAGCCTTTCTTCCAATAAAGTGGACTTTTAGATCTGTGGCTAGCTAATTGCTCTCATAATTTTTGCTACCAGGTGCTAGGTCAGCCTGCACACAGCACTGTTTCTTCATGTGGAGCATTGATCCAGCATGCCATGAGTTAAAGCTCCAATAAATCAAGACTATAGTTATTGGGAGTATTAGGGGTATTTTGGGGAGTAGATGCATTATGAGTCCTAGAAGATTAAGAAACTACTCTGTTTAGAAATGCATACAGAAACATTTCTGCTATAAGTTTTGCACTGGATGCATCTCCTCAGTCCATTTCAATTTTTTCCTTTCACTCTGTATTTGTTGGTAATCTAAAGAAGTGGATGTAAAAGTGTGACTTGTAACACGAATACCAAAGGGTGAAACTCCATGTATATTTGTTGTCAGTGATGGGCAGAGCCTACATGGCTGATACCACTAACAACTGAAAGTTCTCAGCTGTCCTCAGTCAATCCAGCTGATATAATAAAAATTTTGTTAAAAATCTTGTCATTGTACCAACAGAGAAAGTGGGGATGTATGGGGAGCAAATCTGTTTCTGCCAGCATTGCTAGTCTATTAACACCTAGGAGCCAGAATCATAGAGGCACTCACCAGATGCTTTGGCTGATAAAAATTGCAAATGACTCTGAGTCTCCAGTTTTAGGCAAAATAATGTGTCTGCCTAGAGGGCAGGTCACAAAGAGAGTGAGCAAAGCTTTACAGAATTGTCACTTAACTTGCTGGCATCAAGTCCATATAGACAGCAAATGCAAACTTGCTTCAGAACAAGATTTTGATGTACTTTTGAAGATTTTCTAGTACTTTCTAACAGTACTAGAAGCCCATACTGGCTATGGGAATTTCACTGAAGCGCAGAAATAAGGAGGATGTATCATCCCAAAAAAGCATTTTTGAAAGTTTATGGGGTTTTTGTCTCTGATCGTAAATAAAAAAAAAATTCATTTAAATAGCAATCAAGTTTACATTGTTGTTCTCTGTGCTTTTTGATGAAATCTTCTATTTGGAAGATCTGCTGTACATGTGGCTTGGAGGGTCTAAGTTGCTGAGATAGCCTTGAGCAAGTGAGAATAAATGCTAAAAATAGGAACACAGGTAACACTCCCAAATATTTGTTATCGTTACAGCTTAGGACTAAATCTTCATGATTGGGGGAAGAGTTTGAGAGACAAAATACAAATGATCCAGTCCTAGGAAGGGATTCAGCATAAATTTAACAGCAGTTTTGTCCCGTGGGGACCATGTTTCTCCATGAAATTTAGAAAGCCTTTCATACCTGTCACTAGATTGACATCCTTTGTCTCCCCTGTGTCGTGATGGAGTTGCTATCTCTGACCAAATCAGTTGTTCCATCCCTCCTCCCCTTGGTAAGGAAAAAAAGAGTGAGAGGCAGTGGCATGGAAAACCTTACAGAAATGGAAGAATTACACTAGAAATGTCACAAGATTCTTCTCTTGCGTTTTCTTCCAATAACTGTTTCCTTTGTGTGGTCAGGGCTTGCTGGGCTATGGCAATGCAGCACAGCCATACCAATAAAACATCCCATCTGTGGTGACTCCAGGCTTCTGCTTTCCTACAGAGCTGAAATTTACCGCTTATAGCTGTCATATAGACTGAAAGAAACAACTTTTCTAGGTAGAAAGTTAATAGTGGGCCGTGGCATTGTACCTGACTCTTCAGTCAATTGTAAAGCTGGGGGGGGAAAAAATCTTCATTTAATTTTTCTACCACTCACTATGGTACTGAGTGCTGTACTTTGAAACACCTATAAATTAATGTTAAATCATTACTTGCTTAATTTCATTTTAATACATGAAGTGTGTACAAAACAAACAAATGGGTTCAATAAAATTTTCATGGGTTTGTTTTCACCCTTTTGCTTCACACTTATCTGTTAGAGCATTTTATGCCAGGGTCTTTTCCTCTTTCAGTCTTCTTTTCCCATACCATGTGTGCCTCCCTAAAATATTTCTGGCAGTAGTAAGAACATGTGATTATAACAGGTCAGATGGTGACGTAAAGCTCTTTCCAATGACTAGGGCTTAGGAGTAAGTTATTTGTGTGGGTAGACAGTTCCATCACAGACCTTTATAACATATCTTGCATCTGCCTCTAATGGCTCCTTGTGGAAGGGAGTGAATGCTGGATTGATTACTCAACATAGCTCTTGCACTTAGATTTTGTACTGTAACTTTTCATTCCTTTCTTGTCCTCTTTTTAACTTCGTGCTATTATTTTCGTTGTTCCACGCTTAACATATCTTGGTTCTATAGGAGATTGGTGAGGGGAAGGATTTTCCCCCACTGTGGATCCCTGTATGCCTTCCTCTCTCATTCATGGGCTTCATTTTCTGCTTATTAGACAAGCTGTTCATGTGGAATCATCCTACCTTATGGATTGTGAAGCTAAATATCAAAATTTTCATTTAGCAGAGGGCCACAAGACACACTTGCCTTAGCTCAATGACCGAGGATAAGGGAATTCTGTGAACAGTTCAGAAGTAGCAAATAGGAATTAAATGCCTATAGCTCATCTGTACCGTTACAGGGTGGAGCTAGGCAGAGTATTTTGCTGGATCCAAAAATTTTTAATAATTGTACTGTGCTCATTTGCTGGCAATTTTTTTTAAGTACAAAACACTCTTATTATCATGCAAGTTCTGTACAGCATCATTGAGTAACTGGAAAAAACAGGAAGGAAAATATTACATCAACATCAGCAAACTACAGATTATGGGAAGGAATGTGGAAACAGGACAAATTTGTGCCACTCAGAGTTACATTACTCTTTCACTGTTCTGCTGTCTCATCCAGGCAGGGAATGGGAGGAATCTAGAACTGAGATTCATATTTTCTGGTAACTTGTGTGTAGGCAGTTATTTATACTTGAGTATAGCTGAAGTAGACATGTTATCAATACAAGACAGATGAGTCTAGATCAACTGGTGGTTCATGAGCTGAATCCAGCTCAGGGGACACACTTTCATCCAGCTTTCTGCCTTTCCCAGAAGAAGAAAAGTTAAGGGGCTGGAGATATTGTTCCTTTATGCCAGCGATGTGGCACAGAATAGTAGATTGTTTCTTCTACCAATCTGTGTGAAGATGTAGGACGGGAAATATGTCACTTCCTAGCATTGCATTCTACACAGAGAGCTTGTGCTGCCTATATGGCTTGTGGGGAGAAATTCCCCAAATTGCACCATTGTGCGGTTAATGATTTTGTGGCAAAGGAAAAAGATGACAAGTCTGTAGCCGTAGAATGTTTTTGTAATGTTCTTAGACCCACAGGCCAGGCTGAAGCACATTGTCTGCTGTGAGGATACTATATAAAAATGACAGAAGTGTAACTGCTTTTGAACTTCATAAAAACAGTCCCCTTTGGGAGCTGATAGAAGGCTAAAAAGTGAAAAGTGAAAGGTACATAGAAATCGCTCCCCAGCTTTCTCCTTCCTGAGTTTGTGCTTTACACTGTGGTTTCTTTTTCCCCTTGCATAAGGTGCTTTTAACTCACAGCTGCTTGAGTACATTTGGGATCATTTTCTGGAGCCCAGGATCCAGACTCTGTGTCTATGCCTGAGAGTGATTCTGAAGAGGAGCTTGGTGAATGAGGGATAAGCTGTCTTGCACCCAGCCTACATGCCATATGTCTCTACGCTCATTTTCTGTAGCTATAGAATGTGCTGCCTGTCACTGGTTAAATGTTCTTCCTGTCCTCTTTCATTTTACCAACAGCTAACCCCCTCCTCTGGCCTTGAGTAACTTCCTCCTGACATCCTGTGGATGTGGCTCCTAGGTAGTCCCTTGTTCCTCTTAGCCTCTCTTATCAGAGCATCTGGGACAATTCAGTAATCTTGCCATTCCATCTCACGCTAAGAACAGGACCCACAGCTGCTTCTTACTACTCCCATCAAGTGGGATAAAGAGTATAGTGTGTGTTTGGGGTAGTGTGTGGCAGAGGGGGGAAGGCTGTGATGGATGCTGAGGCAGCATTATCTGGAGAACAGCCTCAGACTCAGTGTCCTATGGTGCTTTACAAACATACTGAAATTCTTTCTCTCACCAATGGAAAATTAAGTACTCAAAAAGATGGTGGTGTACTTATGCTCAGTTGGTGTACCCATGCATAGGAGTTCCTGTGGTATTTAAATTATCATCTTGGCCAAACAAGGGTAAAACACAACTGCTGTCATCATTGAAGTGTAGTGGTGTAGCTTTCAGGTCTATGAAATCTGGATCTTTTGGACAATAAAGACTTCTTCCAAATTCAGTCTTAACTGCAGGTTTATTGCTGTGATACAAGTGAGTTAACTGAATTTCCAAAATGGCAAAAAAGGGAACAAGCTCTCGAGAGGTTTAATTATATAAATGGCATAGTTACAATTTCAGTAGGATCAGTAGCTCCTAGTGTTTTAGTGTGTCACTTTTATTCCATTATGAGTATAGTCATGCCATGTAGAGTGTGACATGTCACACCTATCCCTTAGATAAATATGCAGTGTAATTTCAGCTGCAGATAAACCTACAGTTATTGGTGTACCAGATTTCCCAGAAGAACACATAATATGAGTAAGAAACTGCTTTCAGACTTATCTGTATGTGCAAGCTTTTTCTTGGAAAATGCCACACTTACCAGTTATAGGCAAGTGTTAGAGCTGGAAGCAGTCTAATTGCTTTTGATTCATCCTTTTCAAAGTATAAGTTAGTATTCAAACAGAAGAGAGTTACAGGGTCATGTTATGTAGCTAAGAAAGAGAAAAGACAACATGCTGGTTGCCGGATCTCATTGTGATTTTGAAAGCTCAAGGACAGCTGCCATTTCTACTTTACCACTCCAAAACTTCAGTTTCCTTTCTTAGTATCTACTAGAATTGGTAACTAATTGGATTGT
The DNA here is from genome assembly GCF_000710305.1 of Buceros rhinoceros silvestris. Lineage (NCBI taxonomy): Eukaryota > Metazoa > Chordata > Aves > Bucerotiformes > Bucerotidae > Buceros > Buceros rhinoceros. The sequence continues at coordinate 36,355 of NW_010429660.1, read as the reverse complement.
TCTACGTTGAATTCTGCAGAGATAGATGTTCTCTCATATGCTATTTGATAAAAATTGACCTAATTGCCTGTTAGGGACTTTTTTCTAGACATGATGCAATAAGTGGTTAAGGAACTTCCATCCTGCCTCAAGTATGTAAGAGACATATAAGTATTTGGAGTTTTTCTAGACACCTAATTGTAAAATCATTGTATGAAACCTAGTTAGGTCTATTTCAGACCTGTAATCAGTTTGGCCAGCAAGTTGTCTCCAACAGTGGCGAACATCGTGTGTTTCAGAAGGAGGTACATGAAACCCTGTGCTGATAACCTGTCTATCATAAAAGCTTTACTCTGGTTCCAAACTGGTGGAGCCTTTGTTTAGGTCTTGAAACATGAGGTTCATTGTCCTTGCCCCAAATTCTGAAATACTAATGCCTCTAGCTCTAACTGATTGTGGAGAAACCAACTCCTCAGCTTGCTAACTCACCAGTTTTGATGAGGAGTTTCACAATTACACTGTGCACATTCCCCTGGAACAGTTGTGCAGACTTTCAGTTTCATCTACAATCCCGTTGATTTTGTGATATATCTTGTGTTATGATGCCTCAGTAACTTTTCTCTAGGTTTCGATGCATTTTTTTAATCACACGACTTTAACAGCTGTTTCCTGTGGCAGTCAGTTACCCTCTTTCCATCTTTTCTCTTTATGGGGGGGCTTCTGTCACTTTCATCTCTCTTCCCTAATTCTCTCTTTTTTTTTCTGTCTTTGATATGGGATGATCTGCTTTGTGTGGTCTGCTGTAGGTAAGGGCAATTCTCTGATTTGAGTGATTTAATCGCTGGGCTACTGGTGGGTCTCTGTAAAACATTAAAGAATTCTTCATTCCATTCTAGAAAGCACTTAAGCATTCAATGTTAGCAGGAAGTTACAATGCTGGTAGTGGTCATCTGGACAGCCAAATAGCTAGTGTTGATTTTGGTGGACTTGGTACTCTGAAGCTTACACACTGTAGTGCAGGGACTAGGAGGTGAAGGTGTGCTTTTGATCTTTCTGTGTGCTTTGTAAAAATATACTTTGTGTATTTTTATCCTTGTTATTTGCATTTTTATCCTTGTTATTTACATCTCAGTTTCAAATATTTCAAATATTTATCCTTGTAACAGCTTTAAGGATAACCAGATTGCTTTGAATTTCATGAATGTGTCTGTAACTGTTCACCACATCACTAAGTGGACTTGGTCCTAATACTGTTTGTAGCGTGAATCTGCTGTAGTCTTTATTCTACTGATACCGTTCCTCATTCCTTTTTTGTTTGTAGCCCGTAGGCTGATGAATCTGCATCAGCTCCACTGAGACTGAGTTGCAGAGATGGTACTGGATGATAGCACTGGTGTTTCCTGTTTGGTACTGCACAAGGGCTTTGAGCTTGTTTTTAAATTGCAAGTGCAGAAGCCTTGTTACCATCTGACTTAAGCTGCTCTTGCTGTTGAAAGGGACTGGCTTTCGGTAATTCTCAGAGCTGTCAAATATTATCAGTTCAAATTCTGCTTAGTGTATTACCTTGCCTGGGTTTTTAAAGTTACACCATGTGATCACCCCGTCAGCTTGCAGGATATTTTTTTGCAGTTTCTCTTTTGTGCAGGGTGAATTTTATGCCATTGTTTTCCTACTTGTTCTGTTAGCTTTCTGCCAAGTGACAATGATTCTATCAAACAATGCCATTTCCTATGTATTGTTCATAGACGTAGTGCTGTTGTCTTATATAAGTGTGCAAATCACAAAACTTCCTTCATTCTTAAAAAATTAAGGTTGTTTTGTTATTCTCGTAGCATCTTAACAAATCAAAATGTATGCAACCGTGCAGTAATCATACCCTGATTTTAATTATAGGGTTCATATTAGAGACCGGGAAAGCAATTCTGGCTCCACCTGTCCATGCATGACACTAAATAATGTAGGTGAGGTTCTACTTAGGCAAGATTGTGGACCTTGGGACAGAGTGCAAGGACTGCTTAGTTGGCATTCTTGGCTCTGAGCAAGAAATTCCTCAGTCAGTGGTATTCTTTGGTGCCCTTGAATACTGGACCATGCCCATGGGAAAATAGCGTTGTTCGCTGGCAGCAAAGTACATGGCTCGTGTAAGTGCAACAGGTTGGACCAGGGAGTGTTTTCCATCCATCTCTGTGGGCTGTCTTTCTTTGTGTGCATCTTCCAAATTTCTCTGGTGTCAAGTGAGATAATTCAATTCCAACTTCCTAGACAATAGATCAAAAAATGTGGAAATTTACATCTCAGTTTCCAAACAAGGGTATATATGGAGTAGATGTTTAGGAGAGGGAAGAAGTTTTGTGTGGATCTGTTGTCAAGTTTAGAAATACAGTGTACAGGTGCATTGTATTGTCATCCAGGGCAGCAGGGCTGGTCCTTGAGAAGAGGAAATGGCCAGAGATCTGCTCACAGTGGCACCCGAATGGATGCAACTAGTCTTTGGAAATGGCAGCAGACCACGTGATAGAGAAAAGACAGACGCTGCAAAAGACAGACACAAATTTGTACAGAGATGTAGGAATAAATATGCAGGAAGCATATTTTTTCATTGGGTGAGCTGAAATACAAAGATGCTAAAAGTAGAAAGAGTTCGTTATTCAGCTCTCTTAATTTAGATTTAAATTATTTTTATCAGCAAAGAGGCTGCTAAATCTGACATTTGGAAGGTAAAAAAATGATGGGTCTAGCAGATCTGGGAAGCTTCTGATAAATGATGTAGTGAATAAATGTACTGATGTGTCAAAATAGGAAGAGTTGATATTTATGTATGATATAACCTGTGACAGATTAATATGCATATATACATAGTGAGACTTGGCAGTTAGAATAGCAAGCTGAAGAGAAAACGATCCAACCCCTTAGATATACAGTATGAGAAGTTCTTGGTTTGTTTCTTTTTTTTTTAAAGTGTTTTCATGAGAGATAAATGGAGTTTAGAGAATGTGAAATTTGGGAGATAAAAAAGACAAGAAATACCTTTGCCTGTATGCTTGGTGTTACTTCAAGAAGTGGTCTAGAAGACATCAGTTTGAAAATTAATCACTTTAAAAATAGGTTAGATTTCACTGTATGGCTTCCCACAATGCCTTGCTTAGCCTGTTTGTTCTTGACAACCACAATTTCCTCTTTCTATTTTACTTCTGATTTTTTTCTCTGCTTAAAATCTTATACATAACAGGGGAAACTTATTGTAAAAGCACTGTCTTTTTTTCTCTTGAGTTTATTCAGGTTTATAGTGATTTTAAGAATTGCTAGTATTAATACTGTATACAAGAAAACCTGACAGAAAAGTTACTGTTTAGTGGATATAGAGGAGGACTGAATATGAAACTCAATATTCTTCTGGGGACTTTGGTAAATCCTTTCCTCCTGTTTGTTAATAATAGTTCATACACCTGAAGGTTTCACTTTGAGTTTCTGGTTTGAATAAGTTCAAGGCTGTTTATAAAAGTCAGAAGAATTTGCTGGTGCAAAATGCAATAACATCTTCCTTGAACAGGATAGTTCCCAAATCTGCATATTGTTTTGTCTGTTTGTTTGTACTGTAACAATCAAATAAAAGAAATGGAAATCATTGTGGAGAGGAGTCGAAGAGGAGGATAGTGGATGGGCAGTCCTTTGCAGTTCCATGTTTTGGGCACTCCTTTTACTGTCTTTTGCTTTTCTAGCTCTTGACAAAATCCCTGATGATTGTGGAGAGTTCTCATATTAGTTTAAGAGATCATTCAGTGTGTTTTAACATAAAAATATTTTCAGGGTATTTGGTGATTATAATGTTAATTTTGTCTTCCTAAACACAATAAATAATAATAATTCAAGTAAAAAAAATATACCAGTAGGTGCAATGGCTTTATCAGTTGACTGATGATGATGGATGTCTGTTCATTGAAGGAGGCACTTAAAAGGGACACTAACATGTTTACTTCTCAAAATATCTGTTCAAGCCTCCTCCCTTCCCCTGTGTGCTTCAGATTAAAAAAAAACCCCAAACCCTGGTATTAAATGCCATTTCTTTGAATTGATAGGGAGGAGGCATCAGTGACTAACTCAGCTCAAATTTGCAGTGGAAATTCTTACAGAATTCTTTGCACATTGCTTTTCCATAGGATTACATTAATTTCCTTCTGAATTGAATGTTTCTGAAGGTTTAGGAAATCATATAATTACAAAGAAAGAAGGTTTAAATGTACTAGAACCTGTAAAAATCCCATAATTTGGTGAAGGTGGTGTATAATAAAATACTTGGGTCTCTTTTTTTTTTTGTTAACTATTAAAGAGGGTTCTTAATTGTTTTTTTTTTTTCTTTTTAGACAGTTCTTACTCCTCCTGTTGATCAGGTCTCCTTGGGTTGTAACCCAAGAGTAATTTTTTTGCCATTTTTATATTTATATTCTGGAAAAATATAACACGGCAGGATTTCAGTTTTTCAAAAGAACCAGTATGAAAGCTTTTTCATGAAAGTAGGTCTAGCTAGTGCTCAAAAAACCCTACAAAAACATAAAAATGGCTAGAGCTCATAAGATTCCACCCACAGATATTTTGTTCTCCTAAATCAGAAAACAAGAAAACATAAAATTATTCACTTGTCAGTATGAACTGCAGCTCCATTTTTTTGTCGCATAACAAATCTGACTTCTCTGCCTGATCAAATAAGTGTCATTTTATGTATCCTTTTTATGAAAATTAATTCTCCAAGTGCCAGGTGTGCAGAAAGCGGCACAACTGTTGATTCAAATACATGATTAAGACTCGGTAATCATTTACCCAACCAGGATACTGCTGAATCTACAAAAACAAAATTTTACATATAAATCTCTGTATGATAATTATGATACATACAAAATGAGTGAACCACCCCTGGTGGTTTTGTCTGCTGGAAATGAAGCAGGTAAGATGACTTTACCTCTCCATTTCTCAGTCATGCATGACGTGTGTTCCCTGTTGCATGGGCATAGCTGTACTGTCTCCACTATGGCGCTAGGGTTACCCTCAGCCCTGCCAACCACATCCTATTAAAGTGCTTTTAATGGTATCCAAAAACTTTGAGTCTTTAACTTCTGGTCTCTGAGAGATCCGTGAAAAGTCAAGCTCCAGTTCCCAGTTGCCTATGCCTTGGTTAATTACACCAGCTGCAAACAAAGTCTAGAGCAGGTAGAATATGCCCCGAGCCTGATTGCTGAAAGCTGTACATACCCACTCGTAATGTCTTCTGGTGTCGGGGATAACACAGGTGGTAAGACGACAAGTGGAAATTAGGCTGGTCTTGCTTATGTAGATGCCAGAAAGACCAGTCTGTTTCCCCGCCAATGCTCTTCGAGGATTGCAGGGCTTCACTCTGCCAACTTGCCGTGGACCGAAGGAAAGTGGCTCTACTGGTATGTATCCCCAACCTTCTCCACAGTTCCTGGGTGACCGCATGGTTGCTTCTCCTTTCTCCCTAACCCCTCCAAAACAAAAGAGCACTCCTCAAAACAAAAGGCGTTCACAAAGTCATTTCCCCTCTTAAAAAGGTTAATTTGCAGAGGTGTCGATTGGCTTGGTCTTGGCCAGAGGCGGGGCCAAATTGGAGCTGAGAAGAGCTCTTCTGAAGGTTCTTACAGGGACCTTGCTAGCAACCCCATCCCCTGCCACCGAAACTGTGCCAAAGGTGGCAGCCCCAGCCCCCAGTACTGAAACTGCAAGAAATCCTAAACCACAACACACAGATACTGACTTTAATGGTTCAGTGGCCTTTATCATCTAACTATGAAATAGTTATGTGACTCAAGATGCTCTATTAAAGGAAAAAAAATTAAGATTGAAGAATAGGATACTTACTGGTCTTCTTTTCTTGCCAGTCTTTCTAGACATTAGAGTTCCTCCTGTCCTCAGTTGAGTGCTTTCTTGCATCAGGTTGGTTCTCATCCTGTAAAGTGCTGTGGTGGATGCCCACCAAGCTGCTCTATCACTCCCCCTCCTCAGCAGAACAGGAGGAGAAAATATGATGGAGAAGTTCCTGGGTAGAGTTAAGGATGGGGGAATCACTTCCCAGTTACCATTGATTAAAACAGGGTCAACATAGGGAAGTTAATTTAATTTATTGCCAAGTACTAAGACAATAGGATAATGAAAAATAAAATCAAAACTAAAAACATCTTCACCCCACCCCTCCCTTCTTCCCCCTCAAGTGGCACAGGGAGATGAGAAATGGTGTTGTGATCAGTTCATAATGCTTTGTCTCAGCTGCTCGCTCTTCCTTGTGCTGTTTATGTCTTCCAGCATGGGGGCCCTCCCATGGGAGTCAGTCCGCATGAACTTCTTTAACATGGGACCTTCTCATGGGCTGCAGTTCTTCAAGAGCTGCTCTAGCATAGGTCCTTTTCCAGAAGATGCAGTCCTTTAGGAATGAACTGCTTCACTGTGGGTCTCCCACAGGGTCACAGGTCCGGCCAGAAAACCTGCTCTGTGTGGGCTGCTCTTCACAAGCCGCAATTCCTGCCAGAAGCCTCCTCCAGCATGGGCACACCATGGCCTGCAACTTCCTTCAAGGCACATCCACCTACTCTGGCATGGGGTCCTCCATGGACTGCAGTGTGGATATCTGCTCTGGCGATGTCCTCCGTTGGCTGTAGGAGAGCAACCTGCCTCACCGTGGACATCGTGATGAGCCGTAGGGGAATCTCTGCTCCTTCCACTGCTTCACTGACAGTAGTGTTCTCTCATGTTTTCTCACTCCTCACTTAGAGCTGTTGCACAGCTTTTTTAATCTTTTCTTAAATGTGTTGTTGCAGAGGTGCTGCCAGTGTTGTTGGTGGACTGGAGCTTTGGCCTGCACCAAGTCTGTCTTGGAGCCAGCTAGAACTACTGTCTCTCTGTCTCATGGGGGCAGGTCCTGGTATCTTCTCACAGAAGAACCCCTGCAGCCCCCCAGCTACCAAAACTTTGCCAGATAAACAGATAAACCAGTGAACCAATAGAAATACCTGGATGTTTAAAGTTTGACCCTGGTTTGAACCCTAGTTTTAACCAATCAATACCAGGCTTTTCAATCCCTTGCAGGCTTGAGCCTCTTAAGAAAATGATGTTTATAGTTCCTGTCTCTGGAAGCTTTCCATGTCAGACACCCTTTTACACTACTTTTCTTCCTGCAAAGAAGTAAAGTTATGTGAAAGAGGAAGGGCATTATTACAGAAGCTGTATCTCCCCAGTATCTCAGCCCCACCAGCATGTGGTGCTGTCTTCCCACCCTTCTCTTGCAAGAAAAGCCACTCTTTACTGTCATGAAGCACATGCCCATTTTCCTTGTCTCAGTGTGCTCCCTCAGATGTTTCAAGTTTAGGTAAGATTGGAGTTCTCTCAGTGCAGTAGTATTTAAAAAAAAAAATGACAAATATTGAGATAAAAAGTTGGTCATGTACCTAACCATAACCAGGTCCTGCACTAGATAACACCTAATAAACTCTTTTTGAATTAGTTGTCTAATCCAAAGAAAGAAAGCTTTCAATATGAAGCATTCAGGAACTGCTCAACCTTCGTTTCCGTCCCCACCTCTCACTAGCTACGTTTCTTTGATGTTTAAGATACAACCATGTTTTATTAGGTTTATTAGCTTCCCATGAAATGTAAGTAATAGCAGGAGGTTGTTGGAACTCCTAAGGAGTGCAGAGCCCAAGTGTGTGTTTAAAGGATGTACAGGATTGAGGTTCTGATCTGTTAGTAGTTGTTTCTAAACTATGGATGGAAGTTTTTGCAAGTCCTGAACAGTTGTTTTAAAGGTACTTGGAACACAGTATAAAATAACATTGCATATTCTCTAGTTTTGACCATTGCTGGCTTTGAAATGAACTTGTGATGATTCCTTGTCTGTGGATGTTTTTTGTTTTAGATGGAGCAAACATGTGATGATATAGATGAAATGTTCAGCAATTTACTTGGGGAGATGGACATGCTGACCCAGGTAAATAATTCTTTTTTGTCATCAAGATTAGAAAAGTAGCTATTATGTGTTAGAGAAAAGAGTCAGCTTTTCTACATTTTTCATGTACCTTCACTTTGAATAAATAGATACATTATTCTGAAAAACCTTCAACTAAATTTCTCTGCTTGACATTTAAAACGAGTGGCCTGAAGAATAAGATAATATCAGTGCAGCCTGGACTGTTAAAGAGAGCGAACTACTTATGAAAGATGCTTTCTGCAAAAAACCGAATAAGCCATTTAAATTCCTCTGGGCTCTGTCCCAAGAAATTGAAAGATTGTGTCAAAACAGGAAGAGTTTGAGTCAGAATTTTCAGGTATGAGTGCTTTTCATACATAGGTAAATGGGATGAAATCTTTGTGTCAAGTGTAAACCTCGGAAGTGAAAGCAACATTTTGAATATATGGATAAGAGTAATCTTTAGATATGGCAAAATACTAAGTTACAGCTAGGGTGGCTGTCAAGACTTTACAGAGACATTATTGCCAGTGCAGAATATGCTCTTGAGAGGAAACTGTAAAACACAGTTAGCCTCTTTCTAAACATGTCATGAAATATTTCCTCCAAAACCTGATGAAGGAAGAGATTTTATTTCTTAAAAAAAAAAAAAAACCGCAAAGTCAACACATTTGTTGTATTTTAATAAGTGCATGCATGAAAACGCTCAAATTATAATCTTAAATTATGTGTGAGTTTGGTTGCTTACAGCCTCTGTTCTGAGGGGTCTTTCCTCTTGCTGAAACCCAGTGTGTGCCAAATTAAATACCAGTAATTCTGAGCCACAGAATAAGAATTGTTCTTAAACTGTGTGAAAGCCTAGATTTCACGCTACGTTCTCAACTGTTGAATCCCAAGACTTTGCCCCTTGGTAGCCTTTCTTCTTTTTAAGGGCTTTTTATAACCATGCATATTTAGACATATATATAGAAAGAGGTGAGGAGGGGTTAGGGTAATTTAATTTCATTATTATGCCTCGAAAATTAACAAATCACTGCTTGTGATAAATTTTACCTCCTCAGATTGGACACAGCACTGTCACAAGTGCAGGTGATGGGAAGAGAGTGAGAGAGTGAGCCTGTTCTCTCTCCACTCATCGTGCAGTGGGTGGGATGGGACATGTGTTCCTAAAATTGAGACTGACGATGACTCCTCTTTAAAGTGCTGACATCACCTCTTACCTCAGCATTGTATAGGGCAAGGAAATAGGCATATCTGAAAGCCTGAAGACTTTCAGTTAACAGACCTACATCTGTTAATTCCTTTAGACTCTTTATTTCCAAAATGAGACCGTAGATAGTTTTCTCACCCTTTTCACTAACCTGTCTGTTCCTAAAGTAAGTGAAAATGACAGAAGCACACAGAGATGCCTTCACATTGAAAAACAACACTGAAAAACAAATACAAATCACAATTGGGCTTTTCTGCTATTTCTGTGTACTTAATTTTAAACTTTTTCGTAGCATTTCAATTGCTTTCAGTTTCCCTTTGCATGTACTTTAATTTTCTTCTGCACTTTTATGTCCATTATGAGATGTTATGACTTCTTGTTAGATTAGTAATGAAGTTATTTCCTTTATGTTCTTACAGTCTGTTTCATCAATACCTTTTGTGCCCTCCCTTTTTTTTTTCCCTAGGGCACTGTAAAACTACCTTATGTGTTTAATTTCTACCTCTTCTTCTATTAATACCATGTCTATTTTTATGAGTGAGTATGAATTCAGAAACAGTGTTTAAAGTTATCACTGCTTTGGTTTCCAGCTCTGTATAGAAGAAGAAACCAACATGTCCTGAGAGGGAAATACATGAAGAGAGCTGCCAAGAAAAATATTTGCGTTAATTTTCATGGGAAAAGCCTGTCATTTTCAGGCAACTCTAAGAAATGTAAATGCCCCGGTACAAATTGAGTATGAGCACCAGTAGACAAACATCTCACAAGGATGTATGAACAAGGGTATAGCTTGTAGGGTATCTAAAGTAATCCTTCCATTCTGCGCAGCATTGGTAAGACCTCAACAGGGAAACTGTGTCCAGTGTTAGCACAGCCTTTTAAGGAGAAGGAGAGTCAACTGGAGAAAATCCAGAGGAAAGCAATTGGAATGATGAGAAAGAAAAGAAACATGACCTATAAGAAAAGATTGCATGAGGTTATTTAGTCTAGAGAAGAGGACACTGATAACAATCTTAATATACATCAAAGGCAGCCTCAGAGCAGAAATACTTGGTTCCTCATGTCCACAGAGAGTAGGACAACAGGGAGTGGTCTTCAGCTGCAGCAAAGGAAATTCAGTGTGTTTAGTGATAGTGATCTCAATAGTGAAGCAGCGGAACAGATTGCCAGAGGTGATGATGGAATTTATCTAATAGGAAGCGTTTAGAGTCAGGTTAGGTATACTTTCTTCAGGTATGACCCAGGTATAACTGACCTGTCTTAGGACAGGTGCATGGTCCAGACAGAACCTTGACATTTCTTCCAGTCTTGCCTACCATGTTTACGTATTAGAGCTTTCACCTTCCTCACTGTGGAAGGGAGAACTTACCTCTTTTTATCTCCACTGTCTGCACTTTTCCTAACTTGGGGCACTGATTTCCTGTCTGCTTCCTAAACAAGCCACAAACTAGGAATTCTCCGTTTAACTCTGCAGATTCACAGTTTACATTGCAAATAGTAGCATGCTTTGTTGTTTGTTGTGTTTGGGTTTTATTTTGCAAACAGCAAGAGAGAGCAACAGCTAGGTTACTTTTATACCAGTAAACAAAGCACTCTGGAGCAAATGGCACTGCATAGCTCAGATGTGCACACAGCTGAACTCTTCCAACACCCTCCTCCCACTCACCTTCAAAACCTGGGTGTTGCCTGAGAAGAGTTGTAGTTGGCCTGTGTCAGCATTGTATTGAGAAGTATTCAAACAAACCCTTGGTGTGATTGTGAGGCAGTGCTGCTTCTAGTAGTTTACCAGTCTGGGCTTAATCCCAAAAACTAGGGAGTGTCATTCTGTTCCTTTGAGAAGAATCAATGCCATTAGACAAATGCAGATAGTTAATTTACAAATGTTAATGTCTATAAGAGTAATTATGTCATCAGATACCTGTTTCTTTTTCTACATTAACAGAGTTTAGGAGTGGAGACTGTACGACCTCCATCCCCCAAAGTGTCCAACAACGAATTTAACTTTGCAGTTGGTTTTAAAGATTTAAATGGTAAGTAGCTGAATGGACTCTTTCGTGCTTTTTATGCTTCTTTAAAATACCTCACAGGAGCAAATGAGAAGAAGAACTTCAAACATCCCTGATTAAAAAAAAAAAAAACCACCAAAACCCAACCCAAAACATAAAAACTGTTCTGCTGGAGGGAGAGGTATATTTGTGTGTCTCAATTTAGGAACCTTAAAAGGGGCCAGTTTTTTTAAAGGGACACTGCTCAGTCTTCTGAGTACTTTTTAAAATGTCTGAGTGTAGTTAAAAACAAAAATTACAAGTTACCCAAATAACTTTTTAAATTGAAACCTTTTTTATGTAGAGATTTAACTTAATAGAAGATGAAATTCCTTAGTGTGAGGTCAGAGCTACATAAACATTTTTGTTGAGTGGGAGTATTGGCTTCAACTGCTTGTGCTTTGTGTATTCTCATTCTGGTTCACACTGCCAATTTCGCGTGTACAGCTGCTTGTTGAGGCTGTGTGAGGAAACAAATGAGGGAATTCATTTGAATTTCAAAAAAGCACCCTCCCTTTGGGTTTTTTTTTGCAGGTTGTTTTTTTTTTTACTGGGGGGTGGTTTTTTGCATTTGCCTGAGTTGGTTTTAAGCTATGTTTTTTGTCCCAAAGTCTGTTCACTATAAAGCTACCTGATGCCTCTACCTGAAAAGTGGGTAGAAGTATGTAAATAGAGAGGATCATAAGCCACCTTGTCTTTTCAGTGGGAAAGCTTATGAAAATACGCTGTTAGCATAACAGGTAAAGCAGAGTAAACTGAGATAGTCTACTGTCACGTTCATGCTTAGTTTGATGAACGCTCTGTTCTTTGTTGGACTATATTAGCATTTTTGAGTATCTAGTTCAGCGCTCTCCATCCCTTTTCCAAAATGCCACTTAAAGCTTTCCCAATTTGTGATTTAATTTTTTTTTTCAAAATTCAAAGAAATTTAAACCACTGAGTATGGTGCTTCTTAAAGAACCCTTCTCTTCTAGAAAGCTGAATTGTTCTACAATTAGGTTCTACAATTAGAATTACAAATAGGTTCTCTTGTACCACAACTAGTTCAAACAACAGAAGATGTAATTGCATATAAAGTTCCAGACTAGGATTTTCCAGTATAGGACAGAGTAGAAGACAGAAAGCAAAAGTTACAATATTTCTATCTAGTTGATAAGATGCTTTTTGTTCTTCGCTTAATGGGTCCTCCAAATCCTGCCTGTTGCATGTGGTACGTCACAGATGTTGATGACACAGTTACTGACAATACCATGCTATTTCCTGTGTCTCAGACCTCTCTGATTCTGCTTCATGTTAATTTTAGAGTTGTAGACTAGTAGTAACACATTAAGAGATTATTGTTGTAGGCCTCATTTACATGGTTTCTTGGGTGCTATACCAAAACTTGTTAAGCATTTATGTATGTACTTAAGAGAAGTAAATAGCCTAATGGAAGTTAATGGAATTTCTTGCATCCATATCACTAACCATGTGCCCAGAAACTGTATCACTGAAAGTGAAGCTTCCTGTCCTGTTTAATTTGTATTCATAGAGTTCCTTGTGCACTGAACTTCAGTATGGCCAGGTTAACGGCTATTTCTAAAACACATTTGTTTATTGAACCCATTTAAAATGTTGTTTACTTTCCCATAACCCTTATATCTTACAGTAACCATGCTTTCTGCAGTTTAATCTCCACTAAACTGTAAGCAGAGTGTTTTGCATTGCACTAACTCTTACACATTTTGTGGTTTTCTTTACAGAATCCCTAAGTGCCCTGGAGGACAAAGACCTGGATGCTTTGATGGCTGATCTTGTAGCAGACATAAATGATGTTGAACAGAGAACGTTACAAGCCCAGAAAACTTCTGGCAACCCCCAAAGTACAGTCACTCAGCCTTCAAAAGGCTTGGATGGTGACATTTATTGTAAAGCAAGTCCCTATGTTACCATTACTGGGCAGTTTGGGGATGACTTGCCTCCTCCACCTCCAGACCCTAATTTAGACCTTCCACCACCACCACCTCCTCCTGAGCCACTCACCCAGGTAAGTGTGGGTGGAACTTTGTTCTAAGTGCTCAGTAGTTCTCATAATTTTGGTAGTAGTATTTGTCATTGGAAAAAAAGTGGATACCTTTCTGCCTGTTCCTTGGCCTATTGCCTGTTCCTTTGCCTTTCTAATAATTTTGATAGCCCAAGACAGGCATAAACTAAAGGAAATGTTTACTGTAATGGAAAAATGGTCACTGAATTTTTTTAAATAAGCATTGATCAGTTAATACATATCATAGAAAACTTGCTTTGGCATCAGTGCAAACTGCAGTGGAAGACCCCACCATTTTGTGAAGATGTCAGAGTGTTTGTTCATTGCAGTCTGTGTTACCAGTCCTAATGAGACAATTCTGTGGATGTTTCGCAGATCCATCCCTGGCCTAACTGATTTCTTGGAACATTTCAGGCTTATCACAACCTTCTCCGTGTTTGTGTTTCTTGCAGAGCTGTTTTAACAACTGAAATAAAATTTGGTATTTCTAGTAGACACCTTAGAAATTAATTTCTTTGACATGAGGTTGTGGAGAGGGAGATGGTGTAAGAATTGTGCCCTGTCACATCCCTGTGGGGAGAGTACCTGCATTAGAAGACTGGTGCAGCCCAATAAACATGAATCTGAAATCATGAAAGATCTAAAAGTATCTCTTCTAGTATTCATATGCATTGTAACTATGGCCGAGAGATGTTTACATTTAGGGAATGGAAAGATTCTAGGTAACATGAAGAGTGCTCTGTCAGCCCATATAAAACTGCACTGATCAGTTTCCCTTAAAACCATAGACAATTCATAGCAGTTTAAAAGTCCGCACAAACTCAGTATGAATCACCTCAACATCACTGCTGCCTCTGTGTTTAACATCACAGAGCAGACATATTTAGCAAAAGGAACAGAAAAATTGGTAGGAAGAGGATTTCTGATTATACAAAAAGTGATTGCCTGGATAAAGCTTCGTTTGGTGCATAGGGCCTTTCAGTGCTGTTTGGAGAGTCAAAATTGTGAACATGCGGAAGGAATTTTGCCATTTTTCTGTATCAAAGATAATAGTTAACTTCCTGTCTTAAAAGAATATTAACATTTGCAAAACCAGCAGCTAGACAGCTCCGCAAGCTGAAGATTTTAACTAGTATGATTGATACAGAAGAGATGCTATCGATATAAGTTCTATCCATTGTCCTATGAACATGTCCCCATCCTGATTTAGACTCATGACCTTTGAGGAAGTACCAAGCATCTAAACAGTCTGGTTTGAAAGCTGAGGAAGTGTGGTCTGGAAGGGTGGCCGGTTAGGTGGGCTGAGATTGGCCAAACTGCCAGACTCAAGGGGATGTAATCAATGGTTTGTTGGCTGGTAACAAGAATGATCAACACTGGGGCTGGTATTCTTTAACATTTTCATCTGTGACCAGAGTTATGGCATAAAAAATCAGCTGCAGATATGCTGAAGAGGCTTTTAATTAAGGGCACTGACTGACAAGGTGAATGGCAGAACTTCAGTGCAGGGGGACTTTGAGAATCATGACTGGGCAAAACCCTTGGAAATTCAGCAAAACCCTTGGAAACTCAGAAAAATACAAGATCCTGCATCTGGGGTGGAATAACGCCATGCATTTGTGTGGTTTGGAAGGCGACAGGCTGAGCAACAGCCCTGCTGAAAAGGAGATGGCACCTTGGTGGGTGTTGAGTAAGAGCTGTAAATGCAGAGTCGTCTCAGTGTGGGAAACTGGCCTGTGTTGGGAGGAGCATAGCCAGCACACTGAAGGAGCCATTATTCCTTTCTCTTGGCATTGGTGAGGCCACACCTGGAATACTGCACCCTGTTCTGCATGTGGACGTACTTCAGAGTGCCCAGTAGAGAGCTACTGGGATGGCCAGGGATGTGGAGGGGTCAGGGGCCAGCAAGGACAGGCTGACTGAGCTGGGCTTGTTCAGTGTGATAGAAGAGACTGGGGAGTGGTCTAATGACAGCCTAAAAATACCTGAAGGGTAGCTACAAAGCTAGTGGAGCCAAATTCTTCTGTGGTAATGTTAGATCATATAACAAGGGGCAACAGCCACATTTTGTAGTTTTTGGACAGGACATTAGGAAAACCTTTTTGCATTTCAAACAGTGGTGTAGCACGGGAACAGGTGACCCAGATAGATGACAGATTTTTTCCAAACTTTGACAGGCAAAATCATGGCTGACCTGATCTAGGGTTGGTGACAGTCCTGCTTTGGGCAGGGAGCCAGATTACAGACCTCCAGACCTCTCTTCCAACCAGCATTTTTATGATGCTGTGATCTAAAGCTCACTGAAATAGCAGTGCTGCACAGTTCTTTCCGTTGAGTCTTATTCTAAGCTAATTCTCTTTTAGCTGGCATCCTGCATTATCCAAGAGTCAAACAAGATTTCAGAGTAAAATGAGAGTATACTTGCTAATCTCAACTGGAATTGTAGATGCAAAAATGTGGCTGTAAGTGTTGCAGTTTGAAAAGGGGGGCCGTTTCCCACCGAAAGGAACGCGACGAAAATAGTGTGTCAGCTGGCAAAAGCCAGCCAAAGCTCACACAGAAAACTTTTGATGCTCGTTAACGGCTTCAGTCGGGCTAAGGAAATCATAACACACAGACTACATGTGTGAGAGATAAAAGCAGGGAAGTTTAATGGTGCAGACGCCCTGGAAGTTAAACCGGCCTGGAAGAGGGAGAGAAAGAGATAAAAGGGAGAATAGATAAAAGTGTACAGTTACATATAATATCTCCCGATCGGAACGATCCTCCGCTTACACACTCCACCCCACGATGGCTCACCACACCGGGGTGGGGGGAGGAAAAAGTCCGTTCACTGGTCCATTCACCTGACGAAAATGCTCTTGATAAGGAACTTTCTCCTGAAGCAAACCTTTCATGCAATTAAAACATAGTCCTTTTCTCCTCTGGAGTGGCTGTAGGGAACTTCATTTCTTTGCCAAGGAATGCTTCTTCCAGATTCTCCCCGACACACACACATCTGCGCCGCGGGCCAGCCAGGTCGCGTCTTAAGGGAATATCTTCAAATTCCGCTGCGCGTAGGGGCCTGCTGCATCCGCTGCAGGGATAAGGGGTACCGCTGGGTCCATCCATCAGGGCAAGACAGTTCATTAGACCACCCCTGCCAGGAATCGGCAGAAAACGGAGAGGGTTCTACCCATTCTGCAGAAGGAGTCTTTTACTGCTTCAGGGAAATAGCAGGTCTTGGACGTGCCTTCCTCTCCTTGATGAAGGTCTCCAGTCTGAGGGCGTAAGATTCAAGAGTCCTGCGCGGCATATCTGAGAGAGCCGCAGCACGGACAAGATAGAGAGGACAGTAGATAGAGCAGAGGGGGAAACAAGATGGAGTCGAATCTTCTAACACACCCCCTTTTATGAGCTCATTCCGGAGAGGCATGTCCTCCTTCCCGGAAACTTGGGAAAACCACAGCTCTCTGGGAAGAAGAAAGCCAAACGACAGAAGAGCATCCGGTTCCACCATGTTGAACCTGGGACAGTAAGTCACTTCTGTCTCCTTCAGTTGAAGCGTTCCTCTGAGACTGTATATTGAGTTAAATCTCTGACAGTGTTTTTTGGTCTTTTACCAGATACAGGGAGAGGGCAGAGAAGGATGGGAATACGAGGTAGAGGCATTTCTAAGGAATCTGTCTGCAGTAGGTTGATTTCCTCATTAAGGCACTGATGCTGCTTTCTCCTGCAGTCCTTGCCTTAATTTTTGATACAGGTTGTATTCAAATACTGATAGCATACCCATTGTGTGGCTTACTGTCCACAGTATTGTCTATAGAGCTATTACACAAGTTGCAGTGTGACTGATGAAAGTAATAAGCATTTAAAATTTTTAAGGCAAGAACTGATTTCAAATGAGTATTTACTGTCTTGGTTAGTATTTGCTTTGACATGGATTTCTGCTCAGTAGAGTGAAAGGCAGTTGTAAATGAAATGCATTTTGTTTCATCAAAATTCACGTTCCGGTTATCCAGGATTCTTGATAAGACATTCTTGAGCCAAACAAGGGTGACATTTTGTCTAACGCTTCTGGTTGTCTGTAATCAAGTAAGAATAGTGTTAGTTATTCCCAGTGCACCTGTGATACTAAGACTCTGTTCTCTAACCTTTAAATCAAAATTAAGAAGCATGGCCTTTCTTTCAGGGAAGCATAGAGCTGTCTCATAAGTTTCTATCAACTCTGATGTTTCTTTTTAAAACTTTCCTTAAGCTAGATAAGGCTTCTACATTGTCTGTGACATTAACTGGATGACTTCTATGCAATTCTGTTTGAAGATCCAGAGAACATGGTAATGATACCATAGTGGGGAAAAAAAAATCTTTTAGCTTGTCAAATAGTTATTTAACAGTGCTAAAATGTTGCATCTGATAGCTTATGTGCTTTGCATAATTTCCTTTTTCTACATTAAGACACATAAAGGTTGTGAAAACATGAAGGCTCTTAGGTGAGAGTTCTGTTGCACAGATTTGTTTGTACAATTTGTTTGTGTGAACTATGTTCAACATAGGTTACATGCTGGTGAAGCCTGAGTTATACCTGCCTAAAATAT
>NW_010429660.1:16797-18440 GCF_000710305.1 Buceros rhinoceros silvestris | reverse complement strand
CAGCAGGAAGCCTGTCTACAGCACACTCAACCACTTTGGATATGATGCTTTTCCTGCTTCCTGCAGAAAAGTGTTTTGAGATGGAGGGGGAGGGCCATAGTGTGAGAAGTTGGGTGCTCTTCCCTCTGTGGAATGGTCAGCCTTACTGCAAAAGCCACTTTAGTCCACCAGCTTCTGTTCAACTATAGAAGCTATTTTTGGATTCTCAAAGTTAAGCATCTCTGAGCTGTAGCAATGCAGATTGCCATACCTGTGACGGAAAAAACCTCCACATTTTTTAACTGATTGCCTGGTATTAATAGTGGAGAATCTGACAACAGCAAACATGCTTGAAGCCACCTCTTCCAGGTTGCACACCTCACCTTGTGTTTTTGACATACTAAAGGATGCTAGTATTCAGTGATAAAATTTATTCAGGGAGAGGGATGTCAGTCAGGAGTACTTCAGTTGTGGTTGAACCTGCCTCAGAGCTTGATATGGATAAGATAACCTTCCTAGCTTTTTTTTTTTTTTGCTAAGATTCTATCATATGTGTGTAAGAAATAAGTGGCTATGATTAGTTAGGCCTAGTTTCTTGCAAGTGCCTCTCCCATGAGTTACAGCCATGCTGGCTTTTTTTTAGTCCAAAGACCACTAAAATTACAACTTTAGGGCAGAAAGTGGAGACTGAAGGTAACGCAGAGAAAAATTGTGCATCGAAGCAGAACAGAGGCTTTCTCCCACAGTCATTCACTGGAAGCTGGGTATGTCTGTGAGTACCATAGCACAAAATCCTGCTCCTTCAAAACAAAGGAAACTGCAAAAGTGAGTGAGCAACAGCAACAGTAAAAATTAGCGAAGAGGCAAGAAAGCAAAGAGAAGACAGTTTTCAATAGAAGGAGTAGAGATTTAAAGTTGGAAAGAAACTAAACCTTCCAGTAGCACTAACAGTCCAAGGCAGCCCCAAGAACCACAGCTACTTGCTGTACAAACTTTCTTTCCAACTCTGTATATGACTGGAGGAGACTACTGGAAGATAGATGGCAAAAAGAAATGGTCACAATCTACACACTGGTCACAAAAGCAACAGTAAGCAATGGCATCTGGTACGTCTAGCTAAAACTCAGCAGTTGGCGATCCAGAGTCTCCTTGTACCACAAACCTCATTGACGTTAAGAGAGAAACAGGATATTAATACAGGTGCTTTGAAAAAGAAGAGTCAGGTGATACTGAGATTTTAGGAATCTTACTGTGGCATTCAGCAAAACCGGAATGAGCCTGAGTGCTCTATCTAACTGTGTCTGTGTTAATACGAATAGGTCCAATACTAGAAGAAAAAGCCATGATATCATCCAATTTAAGGAGGTGTTCCTGTCTGTATGTGTGCATGCAGTAAGAGCTTGTGTCTGGCAAGTAAAAGAATTCAAGTAAATTAATATACTTTACAGAAAGCTTTAAAATTAAAAGTGGTATAATTGCAAGCCAAGTTTTCAGTAAGATGTTAAAAACTCTAGTTCTCTTAACTCTATTGAGAGGCAAGTTTTCTTCCAAGTGGCTGCATCCACAGCAGTGTTTCATTGAGGCAAGATCTTCCTTCATCTTCTGTTTTGTATCAGCTGTAACCCATATAGAAACATAGAAGAATCCCATTTTCAGGCATTCCT
>NW_010429660.1:5444-16705 GCF_000710305.1 Buceros rhinoceros silvestris | reverse complement strand
TAGCATTTGAAGAACAGAATCGTATGACTGGGCAACAAAAGTAAGTACTGGACTTGTAAATCAAAGCTTTGGTTGGAGGATATTAACTCAAGAAAAGCTGGGGATTTCCTGTAACTGGAAAGTTTCCCATGACAAGCCTTATGATCTGGATATAAATAACAAGAAACAGCTCCTTTTCAAGTAAACATAAATTGCTGGCCTTTCTTAACAAGAAGTATACCAAATATCTTGTGTTTTTTCAGGAAGAACAAGAGGCACAGGCTAAAGCTGACAAGATTAAACTTGCGTTGGAGAAATTGAAGGAAGCCAAAGTTAAAAAGGTGAGCCTTAAAATAGTAAAATGCTTCCATAAGAGCCACCAGCTAGGTACATTGTTATTTTTCTCAGTAATAAAGTTCTTGCCAAAATTGCTGGGCTTTTTAATATTTTCTCTGTAACCTGAGACATCTAAAGATACTCTGTGGAGCTTTCTTGTCATCTGTCTGAAGAGAAGTCTTGAGGAGAATGCTACCTTTGAGAGACTTATTTTTAAGAGGGCTTGGAAGGCTCTTCCTCTCTTTTGGCTTTTTTTTTTTTCTCCCCACTAAAGTTGGAGCAAAGCCCACTCTTCTGATAGGTTGCTTTAGAGGAAGTGGAATGTACATAAAAATGTTGCTTACTTATGCTATGCTAATTCCAAAAGTATTGAACCTTTCTTCTACTGTAGATGTGGATATAGCTAATCCAAATTAAATTAATGACGGTCTTCTTGCTAAATCTTTCCGCAGCACTATAGTAATGTATAAGGATAATAGAAATTATTTTAGACCAACAAATTAGAAAGCTTGCAGCCAGTGTCTGCACAGTGCTGCAGTGTGTCGTGTAATTATGCCCACTCATTCTAAGCTAGTGTTGCAGCTGAATTCAACAGAAGCTGCAGGTGTTCAGTAACTCTGAAAAACGGATGTGAACAAAAAATAGTCATGACCTTTAAGAGATGGGAAGTGCTGGAGATCAGAGCATGCAGCGCTTCCAAGAAGAACTGAAGCTTCTAATAAATTTGAGGGTGTCCAGACTTGAGATGGTTTCCACAGAACACTTCATGTTCATGTACAAATGCTACTTCTGAGAGAATGTGTTGGGAGGATTTCACCAATGCTGTCTTTGGAAAGCTTTGTAACAAAACTTAGGACTCCTCATTGGTCACTCTCTTTTCCTTGCAATGTTAGCAATTCTCCTTGGGGAGGAAACATTTATTTTGAGGACCTTTTTTTTTCCAGCCTGAGTATTTGGAACCATAGGGCGGAAGTAATGCTTAGTCTTCTTGTGGCTATGCCACTATAATGAAATTACTGTGTCATTCCTGAATTCTAAATTGACTAAGTGATTGTCAAGCAAATTGATCTTTTCTTTTATACCAAAAGCTGAGGGCAGAAGCCAGGGAGGATGGTGAAAAGCAAGCCCTGGACTTCAGGAAAGCAGACTTTGGCTTTTTCAAAGAGCTGCTTGGAAGAGTCCCTAGAGGGAAGATGGGCCTAAGAAAGCTGATTAATTTTCAAGGATCACCACCTCCAAACACAGGAGACTTCCATCTCAGTGAATGAAGGGCTGCTAAGATGATTAAAGCACTGAAGAATCCCTCCTGTGAGGGAAAGCTAAGACAGCTGGGACTATATAGCCTAGAGAAGTGAAGGCTTCAGGGGGTCTTGTTAGTTGCAAAGAGGATGGAGCTAGGCTCTTTTCAGTGGTGCCCAGTGACAAAACCAGAGGCAACAGGCACAGACTGAAACATGAGATTCTATATGAACATCAGGAAACACTTTTCCACTGTGAGGGTGGCTGAGTACTGTCACAGGTTTCCTGGGGAGATTGTGGAGTCTCCGTCCTTGGAGATACTCGAAAGCCATCTGGTCAGGGTCCTGGACAATGTAGGTGACGCTGTTTGAGCAGGGGATTGAACTGGATAACCTCCAGAGGTGAATTCTAACCTCAGCCATTCTGTGATTCTGTGAACATGGAACTGCATGAACGTTTCTGAGCAGCCAACTATAAACAGAATACAATATAAACAAAAATAACATTTTTTCCCCCCAGACATGTTGTAATTATGCATGTACAACATTTCTTTTTCTCTGTAATCTGTACTATGGCTCAATTGCTTATTATTTTTGAGAGGAAGATTCTTACAAGGGTTGGAAGCAAAGCAAGCTCGTGTTTTTTTGTTACATTTGCTTTTACTTTTCAGAGATAGTGTAGATTTTCTCTTGGGGATCATCAGTTTCTGCTTCAGCCTGATGTTTAATGGAGATTGTCTCTGTAGTCCAAAGCTTCTTATGCACACATTTTAAATTAAGGAGCTATTTAAACAAGACTGTATGAAGTCCTCCCACATCACCAGTTCAGTTCTAGTTTCCATGTACAGAACCTGTAGACAATTTTTCTTCTGTTTTCAGTACTGATGGAGCATTTTAAGTAGTTTCCTCAAAAATACTTATTACATTTTATGTACTTCAGCTTTTTCTTGTATTTTACTCTGATAAAAGTGCATACTGTTTCTCATTTAACAAATACTTCACAATATGAAAAAATGAGTGTCTTAGGTTAATTTGGTCAATATAAGTAAGTAACTCATCTATTTGTTTATTGATGGATGTTGGACTCCTGCCCATTTTAATACAATCTGATTTCAGGTTAGTCTGTTGGCATGGCAAGATTCTTCCATTCTTTTTCTCATTTAAAATAAGTAAACTTTCTGCATTTCTAGCTGGTATTAAGGACACTCTGTCCTTTTGTACTCAGTTTCCCTATCAAGCATTTTCCTTAATTGCATGTCTAGTAGATTTAGAGAGGAGATTAACTTCTGCATTTTCTTCATAGCAATTTCACCTTTCCTGAAATCATTGCACAGGACAAGGTTCAATGTCCTTTTTGAGAAAAGGTCTTTATTTTGGTGGCAATATAATGTGAAAGCTTCCAAGCTGTTTTATTCCCTCTGCTCACTGTGGGACAGGGTGCCTTTGAATAAGTAATAACCTTCAACCTTAATCTTTCTTATCTGTATCAGCAGATTCAGACTAGCCTTTTATTTGCTTCTGAAATTAACTGACTCTTCTGTGACTCTGTACTCAGCTTGTTGTCAAGGTGCACATGTACGATAACAGCACAAAGTCACTAATGGTGGATGAGCGTCAGGTGACGCGGGATGTTTTAGAAAATCTCTTTGACAAAACACATTGCGACTGCAACGTTGACTGGTGTCTGTATGAAATGTACCCAGAGCTGCAGATTGGTAAGTGGCATATCAACATAGCGTTCAGCAGACAGATACAGTGCATCTTATGCTATTGGTAATCATGAAAAGGTAATTATTAACAATTCTCCTGCCTGTGTGTCCACTGGTGTTGGAACAGTGCAGCCTCTAAGCTGAGGGATGCTGCAAGAATGTAACTGCACGATTTTTCCTGTAGAAATGAGTCTTCCATTTGTCCGTGCTGTGAGCTAGGTAAGGCTCCTTGCCCACCACCATTTCAATTACTCTGTTTTACAAAAATGAAGGGACCTTGTGAGTTTCACTCTGTTAAGGCAGTGAGAGACCCAAACACAACAAACAGTACTGCTCCACTCTTCAAAGAGAGAATGCAGTGCTGAAGTGCTGTCAGCAGGCTGTTAGATACTGGCCAAATAAATGTTGTAATTAAATGAGACTGACTGAGAAGTGTTTCAGTCATTTCAAATTCTTTTCACTTGTGATAGTTACTTTCTTAAGTGCAGTTGTGAACAGGATACTGCTCTCTGACAGGGCTGCAGCTCTGCTGGTGGTACCTTATGATTCAGGAAGTAACTAAGCTGGCCTCCTGGGGGCCTCCAGGACCCTAAGAAACAGCTGTACAAAACTTAAGTATTGTTTGGTGCAGCTTAATGAGTTTTGTTTTAAAAAGGCTTTAAGCCTTGATTAACAGTGGAGTGTTCTCTAATTGTGATTTTTTTTCGAAATCTTTTCATTGTCCAGGCTGCAAAGGTACTCACATCAAAAGGAAAAGGAAAATTGCCACAACTTTATTCCAGGATTGCATTTGACCTAATAATCATCCTGCTAAACTAAAACAAAGAAATGTAAAACTAGCTGGGAAAAGCCTGACTGCTCATGAGCAAGGACGTACTCATCTGCTTGTCAGAATGTCAGAGACGTTAACTGCCAGTCTGTTCTTGCTACTCGATTAAGATGATACATGAAGCAGTGTTGCTACATCTTTTATACCTGCTTATCTTAACTATAGAAAGACTGGAAATGTCACGAGGCCCTAGAAATGTCACAAATGTCACTTTGAAAAATCTTAGTGTTTTCTTGTCTTGGAAAGTTGCTCCCTCTGGTCTGCTGTAATTTGTGCAAACATAACTGGGTGTTAGGATGAAAACATGTATACAGATTGTTTCCTGAATATCTGTAATTGTTAAAAAGAGTGTACTTATGTTTCTTTGTAATTTGCATAGGCAATTTGAATACCTCATCACAGAATTAAAAATGAAAGCATGAGGGAGGTCATATGCTACAAACACTGGGGTTAATGGTTAAACATTTTTTTTTTTCCCCGAAGTAAAAATTGCTTGTGTTACCTTAGTCCCAGCTAATGCTAGGTGCTTTGAGTTAGGATTAGAGTATTGGTATAGTAAGGAATTAACTCTCATAATGAACAAAAACTGTTTTAAAAGTGAGGACAGAAGAAAATAAATCAGTAGATGGTTCAGGAAAAAAGGAAAAGTCTATGAACTCCTGATGAAGAGGTCTATGACCAGGTCCAAATCAGCTGGGTATGTCAGCAGATCCAAATTAGCTGGGAATGGAGCCTTTTTGTTTGCAGAAGGGAATTTTGATACAGATGGAACAGTACATATTCTTTCTTCTGCTTCCAGTGTACCGCAACATGCAATTAATTTTGTTCAAAATCAAAACAATGTGAGCCAGTCTTTATTCTTGTCAGTATACTTCTTGGCAGTTCTAGATAGCTCTATTACTATCAGCATGCTGGGGAGTCAGGCTTATCTGCACTTTCTCTTTCTGCCTGCCTTCCATGTTAGTATTCAATAAAACTGTGTTTACTTTTAAGAAGCAAATCTGAGTGGCAAATATTTCAAGATGAACTGAAAATCCAAGCTAGTTTTATATCAGAAGATATAAACTGTTTTATATATATATATACACTGTTATTTTGAAAAATGATAATTTCAAATAAAATAAACTACAATTTTAGATTAATTTCATGGTAAATATCACAAATAATCTCACCTTTTATACAAGAAAAGCCTGGTATGGGAAATGAACAAACAAAAGTATATGTGGCAAAGATTATTGTTAAATGACTAGTGTTACTACCTGAATTATTTTATGGCTATCCTGCATTGTAAGATGCTGTTTATCCTTCAAACTTGGGGTTTATATAGTGTTTTTTATTTCCAGAGCATTGCAGAAGTATTGGTTGCTAAATGAGAAGTGTTACGTTGCTTGTGTTGTTAAAATTTACTATGTACATGTGAACCGGCCCTGAAGCTAATCTCATTTTGTGCATTTAATTCTGAACCCTTGTCAGAGGCTACAAAACGTGTGCTCTGTTACCTTCTCATATACTAGGCTGATCTAAGCCTTCGAAAGATGTGATCACCGCAGACCACTGGGCTGGGAGTATACCTGTTCCCAGGGAACCGCGAAAACTGTACTTGAAATTGGAGCGATGTGATTTCCCTGCCCAAATACTAAAGTTGTAGAAAGATGCAGTTTGGGTCCTTCCGAAATTAATTCCATTTCTTTTCCTTCCAAAAGGGAGTTACATGACTATTCAGCTACTGTATACAAGTGAAACCACAGAGATCAGAGTTATCCATCCTCAGCACAGCCTGTGGCTTTCTTGGGTGGAGGGTCTGGGTCCAAATCAGCTCAGGAAGGGAGAGAACTGACACTAGTTTTCCCACATATCTGGTGAGGTTTTTAACCACAGAGATGCTGGGTGAGACACTGCATCTTCACATCAGTTCTCAGTCTTTTTATTTCCTCTGTTTTGCCATTTCTGTTTTTACACATAGTTGCTTGAAAGAAAACGTTTTCTTTTCAGCATAGAGTTCTTCCTGCTAGCAAAAAGCAATTTTTCATTTGTTCAAGTAAGTAAAAAGACAAGAAAACAAGTTTTTACTATTTTATTTCAATTCAGTAGCCAAAGTGAAAATATAGCCCACCATCCCAATCATACTGCAAACCTTAACAAACAAAAGCAGAGGGCCATTGAGGGACGTGGGCGCAGAGATCTACTCCTAGTGGGTCACTGTTTCCATCTTTTGCAGGCTTTGGGCAACAGCACAGAGGTGCAGAAGGAATCCAGGAGCATGCCATAACTACATAAGGCATTTTCTGTAGCTGGTTTGCCCTTCTACATGATAATATTTTCATGTGGTTTTGCTCCCTTCCATGCAGTGAAAAAGAGTGATGGGCTGTCCAGCTCTGAGCAAACATCAGATAGCGATTACATTTGCACACAGGATTTTCTGCAGCCTCAGGAGAGGGGGGTGAGAGTTTGAGTGTCTTACATTACCTTTTCTGTCTCTCCAGAGAGGTTTTTTGAAGATCATGAAAATGTTGTTGAAGTGTTATCAGACTGGACTCGAGACACTGAGAATAAGATTCTGTTTTTGGAAAAAAGTGAAAAATATGCTTTATTTAAAAATCCCCAGGTAAGCCAACATGGTATTTGGATATGAAACTAAAATTATGTCATTTAGTCTGTATGTTGCCTATTGCATTAATTGGCTTTCAGCTCTTTCAGTTAGGAATTAGAGAAAGCAAAACTTGTACTTTCCACAAAAACAAACAACAACAAAAACAAACCCCAAAATGTTGAATGCAAGTATTTGAAAATTAGTGCTTTCTGTTGTTTTCTGATACTATTTAAAATTTCCATCTGCAGTGGTAAAATATTAACCATTTAGTCCTCCACTAGTACAAGCTGTTGCTTTGGCCTAGCTCTCAGAACTGAGGTGGGATGGCACAACTGTAAAAAACTTGCCTTTGTCATGACTACAGTTTCTCCACTATTTCTACTGATGAAAATCAAGATTTCCTTGAAGGTCCGGTTTTTGTTAGTTGTACGTGAAACTTACTAAAGAGTGTGCTGAGTACTACAGCAGGTTTATCTGGATTTCGTTTAGACGGGAGAGAAGAATTGGGAGAACAGTAACTTGCGCATGCTAACTTTGTAAAAAGAGGGTCTGCACACCGAATTGCGTCAAATTATTCAGGATACGTGTATACGCAGATGATTTATTTTTTGTGATGTGTGGTCAAAACTATATTTACAAACATGCTAGGACATACAGTTGATGTGTTCTGGGGCACAAGATCTTTTCCCCTGGTCAGCAGTCTGTTAGCTCACTGAGCATCTGGTTTGTTCCTGAGGGCAGCAAGAGAAAAATGAGCAATTCAGCATTGCTGCAAAAATGAGTCGAATACATAATTTGGCAGCAAATCTCACCATGAATGAATGAGATAGTGTTTCAGATAAAACTTGCAGAGAGGAAGTTTCCTTCATTGACATGATGACATCCACAGTCAAGAAAAGCAAGCTTAACCTGCAGTGTACATGGATTGATGCTGATTTTTAATGTGGAACAGCAAAGCCAAGTTTGGAAGAAAAACATACATGGTGGCTCAAGATGTCATACCTTCTAATGCATGTAAACATACCGAGGAGCAGAGGTTCAATTGTACATTTGATTCATATACTAGTAGTGCTATTTGGGCAAGCAGCTTAGGGCGACGCTGTGAACTTCAGAAATAAACATGACCTGAACCAAACCCAAAATAAGAGTGTAGTTGTAGTTCTGTCTTCCCATTTCGGGACATGCCGTGCTTGATCGGGAACGTGTCTGCAGTCCTCTGTGAAAAGCTCTAAAATGAACAGCCTAAGGAAACGGGATCAGTTGTGGCTATCACACTATTGAAATATTTTGCCAGTAACAAAGTCTAACCATCTGTCAGGCTTAGTAAATTCATACGTTGTCAGACAGGCAGAATAGTACAGTCATTTCCACAGCTTGTCTTTTTGGCAGGAAATACTTAGTATCATACAGATGGAGCTCGCACTAGATACTGAAACATGGTAAAATACATAATCAGGAGTGAGTCTCTGAAAAGGTAAACCAAGCAGAAGTGCTGAGCTGGTGGGGGGCAGAGTGTATGATTACCTAACTAAGTACTCACAGAAATGAATGGTGTAACCAAGGGGAAAACGAAATCCAGTGCTCTGGTATATATTCTCAGTATATTCAGCCTCCTTCTCCTAGCTCAGTTAAGGTTGCCTCGTAAACTCATTTTGTGAGTACCTAAATTGCAAAATGCTTTGTTTGACACAGGCAGTGGTGGTAATGTGGCAGCAGCTGGATTCCTTGTTGGTCTTATTTAGTGGTCGTTCTGTCAGAGGCTGTTTGTGGAGATCTCACAACTTTGTAACTTAAGGATATTTTTCTGGAAAAAAAAAAAAGAGGCAAATTCCAAAAGGTGGCCAGATGCCTACAATTCATTCTTAGTCAAATCAGTGATAGAAAATTTTTTATTATGGAGTTTGGACGCAATTAAATGCTTTAAAAAAAAAATCTTATTATAAAGATGGCCAGGCGCATTGCTAAAACAAGTGGACCTCTGGAGAAGGTCTATGACCTGTGCCAATATTCATTGTTTATTTTGTGACCTATTAGGTACCTGGTATAGGTTAAACAACAGTTACTTAAACGTGTGTAAATTTCTAAGGAGGAGCTGAGGTTTTGAAATGCAGGATTTGTCCTCTCTATCTGTGCTAGCAACATGCTGCTCAGTTAATGCCAGTAGCTTTTTTTTTACAATTATCATTCTTGTTGTGCATTAGTCTCTAATATTTTTCTGCAGATTTGTTGCTGAAAACAATTTTTTAAAGTATTTGGAATACATTTTAGAAAAACCATCTCCAAAATCCTCAGGTGTTCTCCTCTTCACAAAGGCAGGCGCAATTTTGCCATTTTCTCACCATGATATAATTTACTCTGCAGGGATCTCACAGTGAAAGACCATTCTGTGAATGGCATCAGTGACTCATTTTCAGATATGGAGCGTCACACGTCTGTGACTAAAGAGTGAAACAAAAATACACATTGGCACATATGTAAATAGAGAAGATCTTTATAACATAGGAAAGGTGATGCTTTGTCATGTGTTGAGTGATGCTGTGCTTGACTCTTGAAAGGAAAGGTTGTCAGGTCTCAACACCTCTTTTCAAAAAGTTCAAAGAATAATTCTCACGTAAGAGACTAAAAAAAGAAAAATGTAGGAAATGCTTTTGCTTTATTTAAACAGAATTATTTGTAAGGGGCAGTTGAATTTAAACGCCTGATTGTAAATGCTGGTTGTGCTCTTAAAATGCTACATCTGATTTTTGCATGCATGGATTTTTTTTTCCTGTGTTTCTCTTTTGCTGATTCAAGCAGATGGGATAAATTCAAACAGTGCAGCTGCCACCTGCATGCATGTGGGGTGGGTTTTTTTGTTGTTTTTTCGGTTTTTTTTTTCAGCAGTATTTATGAACAATAATAAAAATCTGTATAACAAGTACTTTATGCTTCTGTTCCCTTATATGTAAACCAAAAGCAAGAGCTATACCCTCCAATGGAGAATCTATGCACTGAATTGACATTTCCTTTCTTCCAAAAAGTGATAGTACTAAACAACGTGAGGAGGTGGAGTTAGAATTTAGAATGTCTTTCATAACAGGAAATTAGAGTGAGGTTTATGCTTGAATATTTATTTTGAAGTCAGTGAAATTGGGGTGCTATCCACCAGGTGATACTTTTTTTTTTTCATCACTTTGGCCACCTTTATGAATCAAGGTTTTTTTTCTTTTGTCTCCACTGTTACCCAGTGAAGGAAATACAGAAGAGTGGCAAAGAACCTGATTACCTAGTGTGGTGGCAAAAATGCAAAGAAATAGAAGTGAGAAAAAGGAGTGGTTTTTTTCACTGTACTCGCATGGTTTAGTAATCTTAATTTCTCTCTCTCTGTTAGTGTATCTCACATCATGGTATAGTTTCAGGTTGCAGATGTTACTTCAAAAAATATTTTTGTTTTTTCTGCCCTGGGACTCTAACACAGAAACAGTCTTTATGCATTTGAACGCTTTTGCAGGTGACTTTAATCAACCTTTTAAGTGCTTTGCTGTTAACTGCCTCCTAGCTTATGTACCTCTTTCATTTGTTCCATGTTCCCCCTCTTTGATGATGATGACCATCATCTTCAATCATCCATCTTCATCCTCAAGGCATGAAAAAGCAGCTGTAGTGATTTCTTCAAACATTATCAAATCAAGTAAACAGAGTTGAAAACCAGTTTTTGGAGGGCTTCAAAAGAGCTTTGCATTTCGCTTAATTTACAGAATCACAGAATCATTTCAGTTGGAAGAGACTTTTAAGATCATCGAGTCCAACCATTCACCCTGCACTGCCAGGTCATCACTAAACCATGTAAACCATGTAAATGTATTTATTTACAGTTTTGTTCTTCAGAGCAATTACAGGTATCTTCTGATATTTTAAAGTGCATCCCCCTCATTCCAGAGCAGTTTGGATGAGCATAAACAGACAGCTCATTGCACAAAGAAGATAGCCATCAGTATGGAACTGCTGCCTTCTTTGCTGCATGCTGTCTGATCCGTGCTGTGGTGGACCTTGCTGATCTTCTAGAAAAACAGTTTAAATAGCTTGAAAGCAAAAATACAACCTAAGCAGAAGGGGAAGCAGGGGGAGGATGCTGCCTTAAACACCTATTTTTTGCTATGTACTGTTAAGTAGCTGCTGCATTCCTGTTTGGATGGGGCTTTGAATGAAAAAAGATGAAGGGTATGAAAGGCATGAACGTTCATGAAATGAACTGTTGCTTCATTAAGAAAATTCTTTTTTTTTTAATATGGAGACATGAAACACCAATCAGAGAGTTTGACAGTGCAGTAGTTAAGGCTGCTGTTTCTACCATGATCCAAGTTTGGTTTGCTTACATGCTACCAGAGATGTTCTTTGAAACTATTGGAAATACCTTTTGTCTTCCACTGTTTTGAGGGTTATACAGTGGCAAAAGATACAGCCTGAAATTTTTTACCTACCTTTCCATGCAAAAGGAGAAGGCTGTATTCCTAAGTGGAAAGGTTGTGCGCATAGACTAGCACAATATTAGCTTAGACTGGATAAAAATCTTTGCAGGTTTTTCTTTTGTGCATATGGAA